>NW_028262380.1:60592333-60744722 GCF_047370975.1 Nipponia nippon
GATTTATTTTGACTAAAAAAAAAAAAGAAAAGATAAAAAGGGAAATTCAGTGGTTTCTATAACTGAAGGACGTTGGCCTCTGCCGCAGCGTTTCTAAAGCAGTGTTTGACTAAAGTTTTCCTTTTCTTCCTATTTGTGTCCTCATTTTCATGAAGTAAATGTAAGATGCATGGAACATGGAAACGAATCTGCTGTATGTGAGGTTAACCCGTCTCTTAAGCTTCAGCGATGATGACAACAAGCCTTCCCACCACACGTTGTCTGTACATGGGATATATATATATAGCACCTTTATATACTGAATTCCAGCAGCACATGGTAATACTTCCAAGGACTGACTTGAGCGGAGGAGTTTTGTGGCCGTTCGTGGGCTCCCAAAAGCTGCAGTTTACTGAAGTTTAACTTCGAGTCTTACTTGTCTACAGAAGTGTATTGAAGAGCAATATGATTAGATTATTTCTCGATAGATATTTTGTTTTGTAAATTTAAAGAAAAGAAAAAAAAATGCTGTTACACAGCATTAAGTTATAGAGACTAGTGTATAAACATGTTGCTTGCTCCATGGCAAATACAATACAGGGTGTATATTTTTTTTTCCTCCCTCCGTGTTACCACATTCTTTTTGTTTGCTCTTCTGGGAGGATAATACATGATGAAGATGTATATACTGTACAGTTTGCTACGCATCAGGTACAAGATCGGGGCTCTTTCCTTGGTTTGTTCTTTTTCCCCTCCTCTCTTTTGCTTTGTTTTGTGTCCCTTTTGTGTTACTGCTATGTTTTGTATTTTTGCTGCTGTTTGGTTTGAGCAACATATAAAGCCTTCAGGAGTTTTGGTTATGTATATGAGGTAGAAGGAGTCTGCTTAAATAGAAGACATCACCCCCTCTTCCTTTCCACCGTGGGCTGGGGACGTCCAGAAGAAGAAAAGTAAAACATCTGGTTCTCAGTGGCCTCCAGCAACAACGTGGCATCGGTTTTTGTGTGTACGAGCCCAGCCCAAAGATAGTGTGGGAGTGCCTCCGCACCGGCATTTCAGCCCAGTAGCTGTCACCCAGTGCAGCCCTCACCCCCCTGTCCCTGGAGCCCAGGAGAGAAACCACAAAGTGGTTTTAGCTGGAAGAAAGGGATTTTGCTGTTCCTCTTCTCGTTACGGGGGTTAAGGCCTGGGGTGCAGTGTGGAGGCGACCCCATGGTCATCCAGCATGGAGATTTTGCAGTATTCCCCCCAAAGTGGTGGTGGTGGGATTATTTTGGGAACAGTGCTCTGCCAGGTTGTCTCTCTGGGCATTTTTGGTTTGGATATGGACCTCGCCACTTTGGGGCAGAGCGCAGAGAGGACGGAAGAGCAGAGCAGCCCAGTGTGGTCGCAGTGGTGGCATCCCATGGGCAAGAAGGTCCCACCCATCTGGGGCTGGCACAGCTCGGGTCAGCACTTGGTTGCAGCTGGGGTTCAGTGTGTCCATTAAAGCTCATGGCTGCTGTTTTCAGAGGGACCTGAGGGCAACCCGATCCCCTGGGAATCCCACCAAGAAACAGTTTGGGGCTGTCCTCTTTTTGTTGTAGGTAGGATTAATCAGCACAGTCAATTTGGTATTCATATGTTGAGCTTTTTTTTTGTGAAGACTTTGGTTAAGATAAGGGTTTAAAAATGGCTCAGCGGATGGCAAGCATTTGCTGTTTCTGTAGATATATCGCTTCCTTAGCGGCTGGGTAGCATCTTGTAGCATCCTTCCTTGGCGATAACAATGACTTATTGACTTGCTGCGGTTCCCTTCGTCCCCGGTGCTGCAGAGCCGAGCCCGGGGAGCTCATCCAGTCCCGAAAGGAGGCCTGCGTCCTTCACGTCTGCAGAAGCAGGTGTCGAATGCCACCTTCAGCTGTTTCAAAGGTCTTTCTTCCATTTCCCCCAGGCCTTTGGGTGAGATTTGATACAAAGAATGTTTTTTAAAGAAAAGGGAAAGGTCTAGGAGGAGAGGGTTGGGTGTTCTTTTTTCTTAGCAGCAGGGCTTTGCTTGCTTTGAGCAGGGCTTCTTCAGGCAATATTTGCCTGTTCTGAAATGGTCTCCTCCTCCTCTGCGAGCTGCTGCTGAGCTCCTTGGAAATCAGGCGAATTAGGAGGGAGAGGAGCCGTGGCGAGGTCTGACAAATTTTGATGGTGTGATTTCTCATCCTGTTGTTCCATTTTGGCAGCCACCGGACCACAAAAGAGGAGGGGGGAATCAAGACATAACAATTTCGGTGCGGAAAAGAGATTGTCATATAATAAATAAGATTATTAGAGCTGTCAGCAGAACAGTCTTGGGATTATTTGTGCCTCCCTGCCTGCAGCGCTTGGGAAAATAACCTGTAGGAAGACAGAAACAACTGGTTTCGTCGGGAGGAATCATTCGGTTGCCGCCTGCATCCATCGGCTGCACTGAGAGAGATGATATTAGCAAAATGCAGCACTTTCTGCCCATCATCTCTGCTCATTCCTTACCTGTTGGCTCTGTGGGAGGAGTTGGGGTTAGTCTTTTTTCATGGACTTTTAACAGCAAAATCCCCTTTTCACCATTTGCGGGGTTTTAAAGGCGTATGCGGTATGGCTGGCATGCATACCAGATGCTGGAGTAACCTTTAAAGTGATGAACTAGTGGAAAACAACCTGTTCTTAAGCCAGACTGCGTTTGTAAATAGGGCACCTCTTCTCCGTTCCTCCAATAAATAAATAAATAACCTTTTCTATTTATTTCAAGAGCTGTTCTTGCTACAGATCTCTGTATAATAGGCTTTGTCTCGGAGCTAAAAATAAAATAAAATGGTGTTTTAACGAGTAGGGTCCAAAAGTTACAGCTTCTATGTCCACAAGCAAATTCCAGAGACAACGGAGGTTTTCGGTTCCCATCCAAGAACTGCAAGTACTCTGTATTTGGGGCACGATCATATATATTGGGGTGCAGCAGACCAGGATGACAGTAATATTTTCCTGGTCGTGCTCTTCGTAAGGGCTGTAGGTGGATTTCCTGCCTATGGTTCAGTCCGAGCGCTTTGCTTTTCCTGCTCGCTACTGCTATGGCTGGTCCAATGAATACTTTTTTCCCAGTATATTCTGCTGCTAATTGCAAGGAAGGTATTTCAAAGGATCTGAGAGGTGAAAAGGCTCTTTTCGATATAGTTTTTCATTTTGGGAGAAGGAAGTGTCCCCAAGCATGGCTTGTGTAGACTGACCCCCTTTCATTGTGTAGCTACCATTTGGAAAAATCACCTGAGCATAAAAAAGGAAGACTGATTTAAAAGAAAAAACAAATCAGTTTAAAAGTTTATTTATTCCTTCTATATGTTAATGGCGAGAAGAATAAAAAATGAAGGTAAAATTTTTTTTTGTCTATTCAGTGTTGAATATAATGTAGGAAGTCCCAGTGGTCAAGAAATTGTGACTCCTCGGACTGCTGTGATCTTGAAATTAGTTGTTAAGGCATATGTAAGATACATCAGTAGCAGTCTTAAGAGTAACGCTTAGTTTCCAATCCTTTATTGTAATTCCTTAGGGCAGGTAGGGCGGGAGCCGGTGCATCCAGTGCTGCCAGAGCCACAGCATCCATCTCAGCTCCTCGCATCGGCGTTTTAACTCATAGGAGACTGTAGCATTGCTGTATTTATTCCTCCCCTTCCCCCCCACCTCCTTGGATGCTCTCTGTGCATTTTGTTTGTGTACATGGGTTTTTTTTGTAGTGTAAGATATGAAATTTTCTATTTTTTCATAAAAATAAAAACATTTTACTAACAGCAACATCCAGTTGTGGATCACACGCACGCGTGCCCCCTCGGCTTTCCACGAAGCGTCAGGATTTTCCCTGTTGGAAAGGAAATAAATTCTCTTTATTTTTTCTCTCCTAAACACAGACTTGGTGCTAATCTTGTGGTCCCTGGGGGAGAGAGGGGCCTCTGGGACAAGGGAGATGCGTAAACCCAACGTGAAGGCATGCTACCTTGTTACAGTCTGTTCCCTCTTTCCTCTAATTTTATTTGGGGGAGGGGGGGAATAAATCTGCTTATTAGTCTGCTTTGTGGGGCAAAGCACCTGCTGAACCCGCTGAGCCCTAGAGCAGCCCCTGGCCACACCATTCCCCTGTCCCTCAGAAATATCAATTTTTTGTGGTTCCCCCCCCCCAAAAAAAACTGATTTACTGATTTTCTTTTTCTCTGATATTTTTTGGGGGGGGACCCAGCAGACCCATGGCCGGCCGGAGCACCCGCCACCACATCCCAAACCCAATTCCTCCCCTGCCCCATGGATTTGAGGGCAACCTCATGCTGCAAAGGGGCGCAGGCCAGCCTTAAAGAGAGGTGAGGAAAGACACAGGTGGGAAAGGCCAAGGGGCGAGGGGGAAAAGATCGGCCTGGGAAAGGTCTAATGGAGGTGGTGGTGAGCAGCCAGCATCTTCTGGCTCCTGCAAGGTGGCCACTGCTGAAGGACAAAGGGGAGAGCCGCGGATGAGGATGGTGGTTCTCCTGACGTCACGGGAAGGCCCGGCAGACAGCGGGTGGTACGCTCGTACCCTGGCCAGGAAAGGCATGGTAGGCTGGGACGGCAGAGGAACGCTGCTTTATACATTAAAGGGAGCACGAGGTCAATTGGATTAGCAAACTGAGGTTGTCAGCAGCTCGGATAAAATCTCTCTGGACTGACGTGCCAGTCCCCATGCAGCGTTGTCTTATTCGGCCCAGGGTTGTCTGCTGCTGGACCACGATGGCAACCGACGCTGGGAAGGATCAGAGGGGCTCTGAGGACAGCGGAAAAACAATATTAACTTGCCCCATGTAGGCAGCGTCGTTGATAGCTTTGTGGAGACAGAGAGCCTGCTAAGGGGAAAACACAAAAAATGGGGAAACTTCTTTAAAGAAGCTGAAAGCAAAATAGTTTTGCAGGTGATGGGGAGGCATTGGACAGCCAAGGCTGGACTCATGGGGACAATGGGAAGGTTCGCCACCTCTAGCAGCTTCAACACAAAAAAACTGAAAGAAGGCAAGTGAAAATCTTGAGGAACAAGGGTGTTTAACAAGGTCTTGATTTCAGTGGCCGTAGAAAGAGGGATGGTGCCCTCATGGAGACACCTCCACGAGAGCAGCTGCCTCCTGTCCCTGTTCCTCAGCCAACATGAGCGGGAGGGAGAAGGGGATTAGGCTGCAAATGGACAAAACTTACTACTGCTACCAGTAAAGATAAGATGATTTTCCACCACTGGGCTCAGTGTGAGAAGAGGCGCTTGCACTCTGTGGCTGCCAACTAATAAATTCACCTGCTCAGAAAGGTATGGTGCTTTACCTGCAAAGCGGGTCCCTAAGCATGTGCCTGACTTATTTTTCGGGTGGTTCTTCTGCACAGCCTCCAGCCAGTCCCTGCAATAAATGCGCAGCTGCATCTCCAGTCGCAAACACCAGCTCTCGAGGATGCTTAACAAGCCGTGAACAGGGTAATATTATTCTCTGCATGACTCTTGTTTTCAGTAAACCTGAAACAAACTGCAAAGCAAGATGACCCCCAGTGCTGGTGACATTGCAGGGCAGCTAAGCAGCACCTCTGCCTTATTTTTCCTATCCAATAACCTGAAAACGGGGCTGGGGAGGCTCTGAACCCCCCCTCCTCTGCCAGCCCAGCAGTGTTCGACCCTGTAGTGCCGGCATCCCTGGAGGATGCTGCGGCCCCAGGGCAGGAGCAGCGGGGAGGCTGCTCCCCATCACCCCATGAAGCCGAGCTGCCATGCAGAAAGCGATGCAAGATTTATGAAGCCGTGGGGAGAAAGAGTGAGGGACTCTTCATGTATTTTTCATGGGCTGAACTGCATAAATAGCATGCAATGCATAAACTGTGACCGGATACTTCCACAAAAAAGGGACCTGTGAGCAGAAGAAGAGATGAAAGAATGAGATAGATTTATTCAAGTCAACAGGGCCTGATGAAAGTCACCCTCGAGTGCATTAAGAAGCAGCCGAAACACGGCCTGATCCTGGGATGATTCATCCTTGCTGACACGAGGAGGGAGCTGGACCCTGAGGACTGGAGAAGGGCACACATCGTAGCTGCTTGGTAGAATGGATGGAGGCGGGGAGAGACCGCCTCATCCGCAATGCCTCGGGTGCAGTGTGGGACCTGGGGAGGTGCTAGGACAAACTACCGCACCAGCAGCCAGGCCGGTGCAGAAAGGGCATCGAGGCATCGCAGAAACAGCTCAAAACGGGGTGAGACAGGAAAAAAAGGGCTACACTGGAAAACTCAATGCAGGAATGCAGGAGGGAGTGCTGCAGAGGTGGCATTCCCCATGGCAGTCCCCTCAGCAGGTGCACGTGTGCTTCCAAGTGTGCGTTTTTAATAACACATCCGCTGCCAGAGCTCAAACCTCAGGTACATGAAGATGGTATCGAGGAAGCAATCCCAGGCTGTGATCGGGTAGGAAACAGGAGCTGGAGCAGCATGGCCAGCAAATGGCTTTGCTCATTTTGCACCCCTGAGAGCAAACCAGGGTGTGCTTACAGGTATTGCACGCCATAGGGTCTCTGGGGAAAAAGGCTTGGAGAAATTGGCGGGGGGGGGGGGGCGACGCTCACTGAAGATACCCATTGCCTCTATAACAGGACTTCCATTTGGAGTGTTTGGGGGAAGTCCTTTGGGACCCATTAGATTTTGGTGGCTGCAGACCCCTGCATTACAGTGACCTTTGGTAACCCATTAATGTATGGTTCATTATTTTCCTCCCAGAAAGGCCTATGAGCCAGCCGTGGAGGAGAACAAGGTGCCCACATAGGTGATTTTCTTACCCCATCATTTCCTCACCACTAGCTGGGGTCAGCTCAGCTAGTCCTAGCATCAGCTATTAGTAATATTCAGCAAATAAAGTAAAATAAAAGAAAGAAGATGCTTGCTTCCACTGACGTGCTGCTTTGGTAACCTATTAGCAGCTCTAACCGGGATTTTTTTTGACGGCAAAACTCTTCGAACTCACCCATAAGCGGCCAACGGACACATTTGTGCTGGCGAAGATGACTTATTTCTCTCAAAGCTTATTTTTTTAACTATGAAACAAAAGAAAAAAAATCTTCCAAGCTGAAAAAAATGCAGCAAAACTGTGAGATAGGCTGCCAGCCCTTTTCTTGGTTTGCTCCCAATAAAGGCCATATTTATTACAAGAAAATTGAAATCCTATTGATTTCTCTTCTGAGGTGCTGTGTTTCAAGCTTGACATTTAAACACGAAACTCCGGGCTCCAAAGTTTAATCATTTACTCCTCAAGAAATACAGTGTTTGGAGCTGCTGAGCAAAAGGGCATGCAAGGTAAAAATGATATTTCATTGAAAAAAAAAAAAAAAAGAAGATAGGGAAATGATATGTTCATTTAAAAAAGAAGATAGGGAACAACCTCTCCCACCTGGTGGGAAAAAAACGCCATCGAAACGTCATCCTGCGGTCCCTTTCCATGAGACACGTAGGAGCTCAGGACCACTGGGCTTGCTAATATCTTTCAAATGGGATAAAATTGATGGTTGGACCCAGATATTGTAGAAGGAGGGGAAAGGAGATGTGTGTATGGATGGATACGGATGAATGGATATGGATGCATACACATGCAGAAGCACCAGGGGATAAAGTCTTAATTAAGACAAGGATTAGGGCACAACAGATAAATGATGAATGGCAGCTATTAGCCCGGGAGTGAGACTCGATTGGGCTGAAAAGGGACAGTTTTGGGCCAGGCAGGGAGGATAAATGGGGGGCATCAAGGTCTGGCACTGGGAAGGATTTGGCCTCAATTCACGATCCTGGGGAGGAGGCCGGGAGGGAGGCGATGCTGGGGTGGCCGCAGAAGGGACCGAGATCCATCCCACCGGGCAGCTGCTGGCCACCAAAGAGGGGAAGAGGAGATTAAATGGGCATAAAGTGGCCAGGAACATGCTTTTGGCAAGAAATTAGGAGAAATGAGGCAGAGGCGAGCCACGGTCACAGCTTTCATCCTGGTTTGGCCACAGCTTTTGGGCTTGGAAGACCTTGCAGACCTAAAGGCTGATCCCTGTGGCCCGGGTGGGGAAGGCATCTGTTTCTTTGGCTTGGAAGCAATGGCCCTTTGGGGTTTTTTTTTGTGTTTCATGGTGGAAAAGCAGGCTTTCGCAGCCAGGGTTTGTGAGCAGCTAGGTGCGCACCCAGCCCTGCACAGGGACTGGCTCGCTCAGCACCTGCTAAAACCTGATTTTGGGTGATTTTAGGCCCTGAACATGCCTGTATGGGTCCTTCCCTTGGCCTGGCAAGGGGAGCGGGAAGCATGACAGGTGCCTTCACCCCTTTGAAACCCAGAGCTTGGAGAACACAGCTTCAGAGCCAAAATCACAGGTCTTTTTGTAGCAGCAACTTCTCCTATTCCAGCAGAAAACAATTAAAAAAAAAAAAAAAGAAAATTGTAAATCTTCTGTGTGGGGAAAGGCTGGTGGCTGTGTCAGAGGCAAGGTTGGGATGCCTCTCGGGAGGGCAGTGCCAGGGGTGCAGCATCCCAAATCAACGTGAATAGCTGCTTCAGGGCACAAAAATGAGCCCTGCGATAACTTCATTCCTCTCCCAGCCCTAAGAGCTGTGGGTCATTGTGCTGCCCTCCCATTTTATGCAGCAGCTGGAGAGACACCGAACCCTTGGCCCCTGTGCTTTGCATCCCTGGGGGGGGCTCCAGCCAGGGGCAAAACTCTCATGCACTATCCATCCCCCCTTAACGCCCCGAAATCGAGTGATTTCTTTGTCAGAGAAGGCAATTAGCATTCAGGTGCTGCTGTTAGCATAGAGGGGCAAAAGGCTGACAGCGATAGCTGCAAAGCCAGGGCCCGGGTCAGAAATGTAATGGAGAAATAAATTACGGCAAGCGAGCGCATTCAGATTCAGTCTTTAGCCGCAGCGTCTATGGGGGCAGAAAAGAGCCCTGCCTCCTGCTAGTTTATCATCCACGCTCCGGTGATGCTCCTGGCTGCAGCCGATAAGCAGCCCGGCTTCTCCAGCATCAGTAGCATTCCGGTAATGAGTGGCTGAGACCCCCGGGTACCACCCAGGGATGCTGCGAGTCCTCTCGGCACCACATCCTAGTCGTTTAGCTAAAACTTTCCCTTCAAAAACTCAGCTGATTGCAGGTGCCTTTGTGAGTGTTGTCGCTGGGGTTTGTGATGGGGGGGGGGGTTTAAGGGCCCCAGGGTTTTGCAAGCTGCTGAAAAGGGGAAAAAAAAGAGCTAGAGTCTGATGGCTTGAAGTGGATTTGGCTGTAAAAAAATAAGACTAAAAAAACCCAGCTAATCGTCCTGGTGACCCCTCCATCCCTGTAAATTTGGAAAGCCTGAGTACAGCTGTGTTTTGGGAAGGGAAGGACCAGGTTGTGGCCCTTTCCTTGCAGCCATGGTGCTGCAGCGGGAGGCTGCGCAACGTGGCACGGCTCCCTTTGAAACTGGGCTCCCCTCGAGCCAAAAAAAAAAAAACCAAAACCAAAACAAAAAAACACCACCCAGGCAAGAAAGGCAAAAGGCCCATTTTCTTGGAGAAAAAATGCCAGGAAGCCAAGCAGTGAGCTGAATTGCCTCCATCAGCGATGGCGTTGTACAGTCATCTGGTCCCCGGAGATGGCAGGGAGTGGTTATATAGAGTAATCTCTTTTTTTCGCCAATATTATTCACCTATTTAAGGGGAAGAGGTGTTTCCTTTTCTAAAAGAAAGATGAAAAGGACAGTAGCTGTGCTCCAAGTTATTTTTTATGCTGAGGAAACAGCCCACTGATGAAGCAGTGTGTTTGTAGGAGCAGATAAATCAGGAGTTGAATGGAAAACGGATTTTTTTTTTTTTTGGTTCCCCTAGCCCCATGATTTGATTTGATTTTAGCCTCACTCGAAGCTGGCCGTTTTATATTCCCCAGGAAGGTTTACCATAGGGCACTGCAACCTCCCCAGCTTTGACAAGTGATGGCATGGAGGGAGACTGTAAAAATATGTAAGAGAATATAACTACATATATAAGAAAAAATATATAAAAAATATAAAATGCATTAAATATATACATACAAAAGAGACTCTTTATCAAATCAAAGTTAAAGCTCTAGAAACATGATCTTGTGCTTCCCCAAAACAAGGGAAAGCAAAATAATCTCTCCAGGCCTTATGGACTTATATTTGTGTGTGTGCCTGGGCGATGCAGAAGAGGCGCTGAACTTGCACTAATACGGAGCTACTCAATATGCCTTGATGAATGAATGCATTCAAAGCCTATAGAGAGCAAAGTGTTTGCCGCGGCGAGAATGGGAGATGATTCCCCTCCTGTAAATTTGCCTAAGTACAGAATAAACATCTATTTTCTTTCTGCTTTCCCCCTTTTTCTAAAGCCCAGCTGTCTGTTAATGCATATAATGACGGTCCCGCCGGGGACCAAAGCCTGAATTCCCATTCATATGCAAAATCCATAAGTGTCAAACTTTAGATTTGGCCCAAATAACATTGTGCACTTCTCCAATGAAGGAAATTCCAGCTTGCTGTATTTTTCCTGCCCAGTGCATGCCAGATGTCTTAAAAAAAAAGGGGGATGTTTGTTGCCGCTGATTATTCCTCTGTGCAGAGCCAGAGCCGGTAACATATTTGCCTTTTCCTTGTGGCCATGGTCTGGGCGGTGTTTGCAAAGGAAGTGAGTCAATGCCATACGGTCCAGATTTGGAGGATGTAATCTGGCCATCAGGGAATATTAAGCTATCTTTAAAAAGTGGAGCAGCAGCCCCTCGACATCGCCGGGCAAGCTGTTCTTCCTCCAGCACCTTACAGACAGCAGGAGAGAGGGGGGAAAAAAGGGCTGAATATGACAGCAAAGGGACTGAGGCAACTGGGAAAATCAGGTATTTGTGCCAAACCAGCTCCTGGATGCTCTTTTTCAGGCGGACCACTCAGTGCTTGTATGCTGGTCAGCATCAGCTCTCTGAAGCCCTGCCTCGAGCTACTCTTTGAGAGCCTGCAAAATGTTCATACTAAGGAAAGCAGAGGCTTAGGAAGCTCCTTTTAGGCTTCACCAGACCATTTGCTTTTAAAGGAGGCTGTCCAGCATGGTAAGAGAGATTGTGCTGAGCAGAAAGAGGAGGGCGATGCTTTGCAGTGAAGCTTTGCTGGAAGCAAAGCACTGGAGCAAGGGCTAGGGCTCATTCCTGGGTGATGGGGATGGGGATGATCTCATTTTGGGGAGAAACAGCTGTAAACAGCCAGACTGTTACTGGAAAACCAAAGCCCCAAGTTATTCCTCCTTTGGGAGGCTCAGGCATCACTGTGGGGTTATTTTGGGGGGCTGTGTGCGTTGTGTGTGGCAGGCAACTCATTTTTCAGGCTAGATACTTGCCTTGGGACCGTGTGCTTCAGCGAGAGGAAGTGATTTAAGAGGAAGGCAGGCAAATTCAGGGCTTTTTCTTTTTTTCTCATGGAAGAGGAAGGGTCAGGAGAATATTTCTTTCCCGCTGTCTCAAGATGAATGGGGGCTTTGCGGCGATGAGGCAGCAGCGGTCTGTTAAGAGACTGGGGGATTTGGGCTAGCAGGGGTTTTATGCTGAGCCTCACAGCTGGTGCAGGTGCATTTCCAGCCATAAGAAGTAATAACAGTCCCGGTGGAAACATTCGGCTGCGGTAAAAGCAGACAGAAATCTATTATCCATGTGAATGCAATGTCAATGTTTACAGAGGGAGGTCAAAGCCGAGAGCTCTGCTCGCGAAATGTCAGCTCCGGAGGAGGAGGCGGCATTAGCAGCATTTGCATTTGTGCTGGAGCAGTCCCTGCAAGGCTGGGGAATATTGAGGAGGTTTTGTGACTTCCAGCCCTCTTCAATACCTCTTCTTGCACCGTTGCCTGGAAGCGATGCTGGATGCTTCCTCCTCACCGGGGATGCAAGTGTGGATGCAGGTAGTGTTCCTTATCTGCCATAAACAGGGACTTTTACAGAGTGGAAAAGACAAGGGGCTGCAAAAGGAACAGAAAAATGGCATGAAGCAAAGTATGTAGGGTCCAAAAAAGCCCCCCGGTAAAGCCAGGTGAGCACCCGCCACTGAAAGCCCACCAGCGGGTAGGTGATGCTAGAGCAGCCCTTGTGCGGAGGCCTCCTGGCAGCAGAGGGGACAGGAGCCAGAAAAGCCTGAGGTTTTTTTTTGTGAGACTGTCTTTTTGTAAAACTTTGCAAAGAAGTCCCACAAAACACCAGCCCCAAGCAGCCAGGCAGGAGCCATGTTTTATCCTGACCAGCTGAGGAGGTCTATGCTATAAGTTACATTGCTTAATCTACCTGCCAGGTATCAAGGCAAGAAATTACCAAATTCTCATTACCTTTCCTCCAGGGTAGAGGCAGGGTTATGGGTTTAGCTAAAGGATCTCCGATTACTTTTCTGCAAGCTTATTGCTTAGGGTGGAAAGTGTTCGAGGTGGGTTTAATCCCCACTGCTCAGTGTTATTAATAATTATTATTGGTAGCACAGGAGTTGCCAGGCCCCTTTAAATGAAGACCAAGGCTGCTTTGTGTGAGCATGGATGGTTCCCGCTTGGGAGAGGTTATAGCCACGGCAGGGACAGGCAGCAGAAGCATAGGCAAGGGCACAGCCTCAGAAACAGCTTTTTGCCGCTGTATCCAGCTGCTGCCCATGGATATTGCCCACAGGAATGGCAGGCTCCCCAGGCGTTGCTCCCAGGTGTCAGAGGGCAGGGGAACATCACTGCCCTGCAGAGCAGGTATCCAGCCCTGTGGCTGCTGGGGGGAGTGGGTGTTTCCCCTCAGGAGTGTTTTTCCCCTGGGGAAGGAGGCTTGTGTCATCCCAGAAAACTCAGAAAAGTCCTATGTGTTTGCCAAGCAGAAGAAACGCCTCTTGCCAAAGAGTGAGTTCCTTCCTCCGTCCTTAGGCTGACTTTTTTCCTGTAACTTTATTTACACTTGATGAAAACTTCAGGCACCGGTGTTCTGTGAGGATGTGGGATGTGCCAAGCTGCAATTTTTTTCTCCTCAGCACCTACTGTTTGGTGGAATGTGTGTGTATATATGTGCACGGCCAAATGGATGGGAAACCACCCAGCAAGACAGAGCCAGCAATGTAAATGGGCAGCAGAAACCCCTTCCCGTTTGCCTGCACACCGGGTGCTGTGCCCGCCTTGACCGGACACAAAGGCAGGAGATTTGGGGAGCTGCGAGGGTTGAAAGTGGGAAAACGTCTGCTGTAGCACCGAGTTCAGGGGACAGGGCAGCCCTGCCAGGTGCAGAGCATCCCCTTCTCTGTCCCATGTCCCTGGGGTAGCAAAGGACACTGCTGTGGCATGGAGAAAGTCATTTCAGGTTTTCCAGCTCCCTCCAGATTAAAGGTTATTGTATTTGGGGTGGGGATATTTTGGAGATGTTTCTTTGCTGACCATTTTGCTAATAGCAGTTCTATTAATAAAACGAAACTGGCAGCAATCTTTGGCAGGTTTATGCCACTTGGTATTTAAGGCCAGGCGATACGGATTTATTCTGTGTGGGATCTTGTGGTTTGCACTGTCTGTGGTGTCGGTCAGCTGTAATTGAGTTGATATTAATACTGATTAGGAAAAATAAACGATGCTCCTAACAGCTGAGCACAGAGACGGCCATCACCACGGAGCACGTGTGTATGTGCGGGGAGGGATTTTTCTGCAGCCAACAGAATATCCGGCGTCATCTCTGTGAAAGTTAAGCCCCACTAGCAGAGCCCCTCGTTTCTAGAGGGTCTTCAGACGCCTGGCCCGTCTCCCAGCTTGCCCCAGTCCCCTGGCAAGAGCAAAGTTTCTTCAGGTCTCGTAATTCCCATTCCCATCTCGAAATTCCCTGCCTGTCCCGCTCCCACGGGTGTCCTCCCGCTGCCGGCCGCACTGCCGTGCCGCCGGGCGGCCGCCAGGGGGCGCTGCACTCCGCATGCCGCTCCCCGCCCGCCAGGGGGCGCCACCGTGCGGGGCAGGGGCGCGGCGGCCCCGGGCCTTCAGCTCCCCCCGCGGCCGCCAGGGGGCGCCGCCGCCGCGGGAGGCGCAGCGGGAGCGGGGTCGCGGGGCTGCTGCCGGCGGGGCCCTGCTGGGCCCGGGGCCCTCGGGTCCCGTCTCCGGGCGGCCCGGGGGCCGCGCTGGGGCTGCTTCCCCGCCGCGGCTGCTCCCGGTGCCGCCGCCGCCGCGTCTCTCTCCGCCCTGGGCCCAGCGGACGCCGGCGCCCCGGGCGTGCTCCGGGCCGGGGCCGGGGCCGGGGCCGGGGCCGGGGCGAGGGAGCCGCTGTGCCGGGCACCGGCTGCAGCCGCGCCGGGCCCGGGGCTCCCGTCCCGTCTCCCCGGGGCTCTTCCGGGGCGGCTCCGGCCGCGGCGCTGAGGCTCCCGGCGCGGCGCGGCCGCAGCCGGCGGGCGGGAACCGGGGGCGACGCCGTCTCCCGGCCGCCCCGGGCGGGGTCCCGGTACGGCCCCGGGCGAGGGAAACCGGGGCAAAACGGGGACGAGCGGCGCCGCTTCCTCCCTTCTCCCCCCGCTCGCTGGCTCCGGTGCGGGAGCGGGGGCAGCGGCCGCTGCCCGCTCGGTGCTGCCCGGAGCTCGGGTCCGTGCCCGCCTGCAGGCGGCCGCCGCGGTGCCGGTGCGGGCCCGGCCTCTCCCCGCATGCAGCGCGGTGCTGCCCCCGTCCCCTCCCGGGGCCGGACCCCGGCTCTCGGCCGGGGGGCTCTTGCCGGCACCCAGGGGCGGCCCCGGGCAGGCGCCCCCGGGGCACAGCAGCCCCGGCACCCCGCTCCCACGGCCGGGGACAGGGCCCATGGCCCTGCCCGCCCCTCCGTCCCCGGGGACCCCGCGGGGGCCCGGCTCCTCCCGCGGCACCGGCGATGTCCCGGCCCCACCGCGCGGGCCCGCTCGGCCGCCGCCTCCGGGCGCTCCTCGCCCCGGCGCCGGGAGGCGCCTTCTCCGCCCCCCGGCACGGCCCCGCGGCCTCGCCTGCGCCGCCCGGGGGACCGGCCGAGGGACGGGCAGGGCGGTGCTGCCCCGGGGGGCTCCCCTCGGCGGAGGAGGGGTCCCGGTGCGAGAGGGGCAGCGCCGGGGGCGGCTGCGGGTGCCGGTGCGCGTCCCTCGGGGCTGGCGGGCGCCGTCGGGGCCCGGCCCGGATCCCGCTGGCCCCGGCGCGGTGCCAGCCCCGGCCCGGGGCTGCCGGTCACCGGCCTGTGCCGCTGCCGCGGGGGGCGGCTGGGTTTGCAGCGAGATCCTGGCTCCGTCCCGGGGAGAAACGGGAGGTTTCTGCTGTCCCGCCCGTTCCTCCCTCCCCTCCCCTCCCCTCCCCTCCCCTCCCCTCCCGTCCGGTCGCGGGTGCGCGGCCCCGGGAGCCGCTGCCGAAGGGGCCGGGAGGCGCCGCCCGCGCCCGGGAGGCAGCGGGGTTTGCAGGGGCAGCAGCTCCGGGGCTCCTGGGGCCGGGCCGGGCCACCGGGAGCTGGGGCTGTCCCACGCCTCTGCCCGCGCGGGGACGGACAGACGGACGGAGGGGCCCCCAGGGAGGAGCCGGGCTGCCCGCGGCTGGGGACAGCGCTGCCTGCCCCCGCCCGGGGACGCTGCGGGGGCTGCGCGGCTCCCGCTCGGCCGCCTCTGCCCCCGTTTTGTTTTGCTCCTGCCCCAGCCCCCGGGCGGCTCCCGCTCGGGGACGGCGCTGCCCGGTTTCGGCTCCCGCTCGTTTCAGGCCCGGCTCATGGGCGGCTCCGGTTTGTTTGCGGCTCCAGCGTGTTTCAGCTCCGGTTCATCCATGACTCCAGCTCATTTCAGCTCCAGCTCGTTTGTTTCTGCCCCCACCGTGCTTCAGGTCCAGCTCCAGCTTGTTCTGGCTTCCAGCATGTTCTAGGCTCCAGCTGGGTTTCATCTTCTCTGGCTTCATTTCGGCTCCAGCTTATTTATTTGTGGCTCCAGCTCATCTGTGGCTCCAGCTCCAGTTCATTTCTGCTTTGGTTAATCACAGCTTGTGCTTGTTCCAATGATCCTGGCTTTTGACAGGGCCGTCAATCAATCACTGCCATAACCTGCATATGAACGGTCATAACTGCGCGCTGTGAATACGGACGGGCGAGTTGGCGGCTGTGGTGGCTGCTGGACGCACCTCGAACGAAGCTGGAGACACGAAGGCAGCGCGAAACCGGCCTTTTCCCCCGGCGCCTCGGACCAGAGCCCGGCCCCGGGGGTCCCCGCACCCCGGGCGGGAACCCAGGAGCAGCCGCCTCGGTCTCCGTCTCTGAGCCCAAACGGGCAGGGCTCGGGCTCGGGCTCGGTCCCGGCCCCGGCCCCGTTTCCCAGCCCCAAAGCCGCAGGACCCGGGCTCCGCTTCCGAGCCTGGGGACGGCCCGGCCCGGTCTGTGCTCCCGGTCCCGGGGCCGGCCCCAGCAGCCGGGGCTCGGCCCCCGCACGCCCGGCTCAGCCCCAGCCCCGGGAGGGCCCGGAAGCCCCGGGCGGTGCTCGGGAACGGGCCGGGGTGACCCGCGGCGCCGGGCCCCCTGCGGGCGAGGGCGGGGGGCGCCGGGCTCCGGCCCTCCGGGCTTTATTCCCCGGCGCCCCGAGCCCCGCCCGCTCCTCCGCGGAGCCACCGGCAGCGCGGCCGCCCGGGCACCGGCACTTGCGCACCCGCCTCCGCCCCGGCCCGGCCCCAAGCCCCCCCGGGGCCCCGGCCCCACAAGGCCCCGGCCCCGGGCCGAGCCCCCCGCGCCTCACCTGGGGGGCGCCGGGCCCGGCCGCTGCCGCCCCGGGTCGCGCGCGGCGACGCCGCGGTGGGGACGGGGGGATGGGACGGCGGACGACGGCGGCCGCCGGGGCTCAAAGCCGCTCGGCCCCGCCCCGCGCAGGCGCCCTGCGGCCCCGCCCCCCGACGCCCCGCCCCGCGCACGCGCCTCCCGGCCCGGCCGCCAGAACCGCGCCGGCGGCGGGGACCGGGGCTTCACCTGGGGCCGTGCGGGGCCGGGAGTGGGACTCCCCTACCGACACCAGTCCCGGCCCCGGTGTCTGGCTCTGCCCGGGCGGGCGAGGCCGGAGGACTCCTCTGCCCGGAGCAGCGCCGGGAGCCCCGAGCCCGGCCTCGCTGTCTTCGTCCTGGCGCCGCAGGCGGGAGGAGCCGCGCTGCGGGGCCAGGCCCAAGCCAGGGAGCCGGGAGCGGGGACCCGGGGCCGAAGTCCCACGTTCCCCGCCCCGTGCTGCCCGCTCTCGCCCGCGGCTGCTGCCTTGGCGGGGCTGGGGGCGGCCGGGGCAGGCACCGACTGAAGGCTGGGAACCGCCGGCGGCGCGGGGGCTCCCCCGGCCCCGTCTGCCCGGGCACGGCCTGGCCGGGTCCCGCACCACAGCTCGGGACCGGGGGTGCCCGAGCCGGGGAGGGGAAGGGGCGTCCCGGCTCCCAAAGCGCCGTTTGCCCCCGGGCCTTCCCCGCCCCGGGAACAGCCGGGGGGGCTCCGGGACTGAGCCCGAGCAGGCGGGGCTGCGGCTCTGCCGCCAAGCCCGGGAACAGCAGCGTGCACCCGGGTCCAAGCCCCAAAGCACGGGGCTCGGTCTGTTTTCCAAGCCCCCAAACCGGCTACATGAGCCTCATTTCAAGCCTCAAAAATGCAGGACTTCCTAAGTCTCTGAGCCCCAAAACTGCCTGAATACGCCTACTTTCAGGCCCCCAAAACGCAGGACTCGGCCGCTCTCCCTGAGCCCCAGCACGCAGGACTCGTCTCCGTGTGGAAGAGGCGAAGGCGCGCGGCTCGGCCTGGCCCCGGCACCCACACGAGTCGCTCTCCCTTTCCCTGGCAGCCCCGGGGCCCGCAGCAGCCCCGCCCGCGGCCGCGGCCTGGAAGCACGGGACTGGCTCTCAGCCCCCAGCCCAGGCAGGGGGCCCGGCTGTGAGCTGCCAACCCCCGGGCTCTGTCCCTGCACCCCCAGCAGCCCCTCTCCCTCCGGGGCGCCCCGGGCGTGCGCTCCCGCCGCACCAGCCCAGCCCTCGCTGCCTCAGGACAGGGCTCGGCCCGGGGGCCTCCGCGGGGGCGGGCCCAGAGGGCGGGGGCGTGGTCAGAGGGCGGTGCCCCATCGGCCGCGGGGTCCCTGCGCCCGCTCGTCCCCGGCAGCGCCGAGGGCGCTGCGGGCAAACCCCGGCTGCGGGCGGGGGGGCGCCGGTTTCGGGCCGGCCGCTCGCTCCCCCTGGAGCTTCTGGGTCTCCCCGAGGAGGGAGCGGGGTCCCCGGGGTCAGGGAGGGCCAGGCATCCCTCCCCCCGGGGCTCCCCGCTCCAGAGCATCCCTGGCCGGGCTGCGCTTGGCGGGGGGTCCCGCTCTCCCCAGCTCCTCTCGGGTGGGGGGGCCCGGTTTCGGCCCCTTGCTGCTCTCAGGCCGGCAGCCCCGGAGCTCGGACATCACCGGGTCAGAGCGGGAGCGGGCCAGAGCCCCCAGGCCACCGCCGGTGTCCGTCCTCATGTCACCGTGCCACCCGCGGTGTCCCTCGGCTCAGCCCTTCTGCCGCAGCCGCGGGGCAGACCACCCCCTCTGCCCCCGAGCCCCTCGGGGAGCCGGGCCCGGAGCTGGGACGAGTCTCCACAGCCTCTCCCTCGGGGAAGTGCTGCCGGGGGCAGGAATTGGGGGGCTGCCTGTCCCAGCTCTGTCCCCTGGATGCCGCAGGGTGGGGGCTGGAGGCCGCAGCACCCAGGGGGCCCCCACGGCCCAAACCCGCAGCATTTCCCACCCTCCATCTCTTGAGTTCGCCCCCGGTCCTCGAATGGTTTCCAGCAGCGACCTCTGCACGCCCGGTCCTGGCCCCTGGACCCTTCTGTTCCCCCTGCGGGGACCCCAGGGGACATGGTCGCACAGGGCCGCCTGGGGCTCAGCTTCCCTCTGCTTTTCTGCCCAGTTCCCTCCAAAAAGGAGGCTTCTGCGGATACTCAGCCCCTGCCTGCGTGTGTCCTCCCCTCATCTCCTCCACCGCCTTTTGCTCCTTTTCTCCAGGACGCAACCAGGCAGGAACCAGAGACCTCAAACCCATTCTGGTCCCAATCCCCTCATGACCACAAGTGCCACCGTGCACGGGGCGTTCGCCGCCCACAAAACCTCGCTGGCACCTAGGAGCCACCCCCGCCACTTGGCTGCCCACAGGGATGTCCTGTCACCCCCCCCCCCCTTAGCTCTCAGGCACTCCTGCCCCCCAAAAGCAGCACCCCAGGGCTGGCTCTGCTGATGCTGATGGGGTTAGGAGGGCTGGGCAGGATTTTCCTGCCTGCTGCCGTTTTGCCAGCCAGGATTGAGACACCACAGCAAAGCCTGGAGCCACACGGCTGGAAAACGTGAGCACCTGCGGCAGAGGACAGAGCCCACCCGGGATGCTCCAGCACCCACGAGTACCCGGAGCACACAGCCATCCTGCCCCCCTCTGCGGCTCCCTGCACACCCCCGGTGCTGGGCACAGCAGAGGAGGAGCCCTGCCACCAGCAGCCTTCCCCCAAACTGCGCTGAGGGACCAGGCCACCACCTCCCTTCACCTACCGTCCCACGGGCTGCTCACACCCACCACCTCAGCGCAGCGTCACCAGCTCTTTGGCAGAAGTTGGGTGAATGGCGACAGTGTTGTTCAAGTCGGCCTTGGTGGCCCCCATTTTGAAGTCCATGGCAAAGCCTCATAGCATTTCATTGCAGCCCAGCCCTTGCATGTGCAATTCCACCACCTTTGGGGAAGAAGCGAGAGGCTGGATAGGACCCAGCACTGGTGAAATCCAGGCTAAACACTGGACTTGGTGCTGGGGAGCTGGATTCCAGCCCAAGACCCAGTCTGAGCAGGTCAGAGCAGACCACGCGGGGACAAGAGGATAGCTGCCACGGCAGGCGGGAGCCAAGCCACCTCCTGCAGTGCCCACTTGTCCCCCTGGTCCCCTCCATGCATCTTCTCCTCCTCACCAGCGCACACCAGCTTCGTGACACACTTAAACTTCCTCTGGGTGACGGCGTGGTATGAGGGGGTGAAGGACGTGCTGTAGATCTTCACGTTCTCCCTCCTGTGCATGACCACAGCTTCACCTGCAGCAGAAGACATGACACGGCAGGCAGGGGATGTACCATAAAAGAGGGAGTTAAAGCACATTTTGCAGGGCTCAGACCACTTGCAGGTGATCAGACTGCTTCCTCAAGCATCAAACCAGCAGCTCTCAGCCACCACCTCCTGAGCCTCTTCCCCTGTGCTGCCGCCCCCCACACCCTGCCTGCCCCCACCTTCAGTGAGGCCCATGGTGCTGATGGGCATGCGGCTGAAGATGATGGTGGGGACGTCTCTGTAGTCCAGCCAGGAGTCCTGCTTGCCCTTGAAGAGCCTGTGCACCAGTTTTCTGCTGGCCGTGATCGCCACCGTGGGGAGGGACAGGGAGCCTGAGCCACGGCACAGCATGGGGACGAGGGGCTGAGGAGAGGGGGCACAGCCGTGGTACCTGGGGTGAGGAGGGCTCTCCCACAGACGTCCTCGACAGCATAGACCCCTCTCCTGGTGGTGTTCTGGTAGTCATTCACTACCACATGGCCCTTGGCATCCACCTGCATGCCCTGCCATGGGAAATGGCAGCCGCCTTGGCACCTGCCCTGGCCGAGACACAGTGCCAGCGATGCCTGGAGCGGCCTGTGCTGGCCGCAGCAGCAGCTGCCATGTTCCCAGCTGTGGGGGCATGGCAGGAACACCATCCCATGGCAGGCTCCGGAGACCCCAAGGACACCCAGAGACCCTGCCCATCGGTCACCAGTAGTGTGACGGACTGTCTGGCGGTTGGTCCCCACTGCGAGGAAGTGCGACAAGTGCGACACCTGTGGTGCTTGCAACAGGCAATGGCAGCCACACTGCAGGGCCAGGGATGCCGCCAAAGCTGTGGTCCAGCAAGTAGCACTCAAAACACTGGCTTTCACCCCAGTCCTGCCTCTCCAGGAGGGATGGGACAAGCTGCGGGGCTGCTCTGCATGCCTATACCTGTGTGTGCTTCCACAGGTCCATCCCGGTGTTCTCCAGCTCCTGGGGCAGTTTGAGCTGATCATCGAGTCGAACGTCCTCAGGGCCTTCAGTTGTTCCTCAACAGGAAGGACCTGAAGCGCAGCATGGAAAGGATCCCTGCAATTTCCATGTACACCACCATGTACCTGGCACCAACAATAATACTGCGCCTGCGGAGAAGCGATGACACTGTGCAGGCATGCGGAACAGAGGGAGATGGATGGGGCAACAGTGCAGGCAAAGGATCTCAGATGTCTCTGCTCAGTTTAGATCAGCCAGCTCAGGTACTGTGCTCGCCCAGAGCTCAGTCTGAATTAAGGGTGTGTGAACATACACAAGACATGGAGTGAAGGGATTCAGATCATTTGAGCATACTTAGTTTTGCTTCAGGTCTGTGAGGAGGTCAGCTGTTACATGGAAAGTGTGCCAGATTAGAAATGCTCAACGTGATTATTTCACGACTCTTATGCTGTTTAATCCCTAATGGATAAGAGACTGACATTACAATTCATATTTTGCATGTAGCAATAAGGAACATTGAAATGAGATTGCCAAAAAGCAAAAATTAAAAATACTGAGGGCTTTTTTCCCCAGCTCCCTATTACCACCCAGCTGGGGGATGCTCTGCAAAGGAAGCTGGGGACATCTTTTTGAACACTTTGGCCAACTCTAATTCATGAGGATCTCTGCAGGCCAGTGGTATGACATTTCAGTCTCTATATATCAAGCATGAGTTATCCCAAGCCTCAGAAGCTGTTTTCTGCCAGTCCTTGCAGCTACAGCAAATATTTCCCATAGGTCAGCCCTGAGACAATATCTTACACCCTTTAGCCCTTATTATTATCTTGGGGAGGGAATGTTTTCCACTTTGGTGTGCTCTAAGGATTCCTTCTGACTGTAACTAGGCAATGGACAAGGGATGTGTCTCAGAAGACAGAGCAAAAGCTACAGGGACAAAAAGTTCATTTAATGCATAACCATTTTCACTAAGAATTATAGGAACTAAGATATAAATAAGATGCATTATTCTGCACAGTACTGAAGAATTATTTCCCAGAAACAGGCAGAGGAATTGACTTGACTAAACCTGATGGATTGCTCCTCTGCTTGGGAACCAAGATGAGCATTCCTGTTGCCACCAGCTTGGATTTGGGCTGAGGATCTCCCTTCTTCTACCTCTCTTTCTCCACTGTGAGAGACCTTCAGAGCCAGGAGGGCTTTTGTCTTTGCAAGCCTGTTCTGGCTTTGGGAAGGCACATTAGCTCCATTTTTTCCAGATTGAATGCTGAAGTGACAAGCAGGATTAAATATGAAGTCTGCTACAGACTGTGAAACTGCAGGATGGGAAAAAATCCATCTGAGTAGTGATGTCTCCTGGTAAAGGCAGGGTAACTCCCTGTGTGGTGGGGTGAGTATTCACTGTCTAAGTGATGGCAGTTTCATACTTAGAAGACTGAACAGCTCTACAGACAACAGTATAAAATATTTGAAGTGTTGACCCTACAATCCTATAAAACTGGGAGATGGGCATTCAGGTAATATGGAATCACTTCTAGTTTGGGGTCATTTCTTATATCAAAACTAATGGATATTTGCACCCAGGAGGGATTTTAAGTCGGTCTCTCCATGTGTGGTTCTATAGGTCACAGCAGCATAGGCTCCTCAATCTAATGCCACAAAACAGCAAACAGTTCTCTCATAACTGTTATTTTAGGTCTGTATAAGCCATGTGCAAAGAAACTCAAACCAGCCCTCGTGTGAGAAGCTGTACAAATTCCAAAATAAGAATGTATCTTGCTCCAAGAAATACACACGTGATTGAATGGCTTTTTAGCTAGTAAATGAACACAGGCTGTGGATCTCAGCCATCGATTTGAACAGAGTACCTTAAATCCTGTGGGATTTATAGTGTAATCTGTTTGTTCTTTTAGGTTTCCGTACCTAAGGTTTAATAGGAAATGAAACAAAATGAAAACAAAATAAAATGGAAGGACATGAAACGGGATGTTTTCTCAACTGGTTTAAAGGTGTCTCTCCTGACAGTTCATAGGTCTGCACCGCTTTTTTTTCCAGCTGAGGATTATGTCCATTTTATCTACTCGAAAACAAAAATATCTATATGTAGATAACAGAAGCCTGCATGTGTTTGTGTGCGTGCAGACACATACATCGTGAATAAATGTGTACAGGCATATACATGAATATAAGATATATAAAACCCAGTTTTCTGAAAGATAATTGAAAACTTTTTGATTTATATCACAAAATAGACCTTTGCTTAACTGTGACAGCTGGAGGAGTGGTGGTGTCTTAGCCCAGCTGAGAACCTGACCCTGAAAAGCAGCTCCATGGACACCACAATGTTTGCTCTTCTTGCAGCAACTAGACTTCTCAGCTATTTCTCAGATTTTTCCTTCTCTTCTACTTTTAACTGTCAGTGACAAGAGAAAGGTGACCCACAAGTTACTTCAAAAGAAAAAGGTAAATTATGTGACAGACCCACTCTGCCTGCGAATCCTGACATCCTCCTCCCTGTCTGAGCCCACCACCAAATAGAAAGACCTCAGCTGCTTTCTCAGACTACAGTATTCGCTCATATGCCTTGGGGAAGGATGTAAAAGCATCTTTACTTTCAAAATCTCTACCTCTATGTACCTTGTGGACAGCTTAGCTCCAGGTTTCTCTTTAGACAGCCTTCGTGTATCTTTTTAATCTTCCTCTATATGAAGTTACAAAGGAGCTATGTCTCAAAAAAACCTTTTTTTCTTTCACTCTTTATCTGGTCTTACACTCACTGACTATATCCAGCTTTGAATCAGCCTCTGCTCCTCACTGTTTGCTTGGACTTACTGTCTTGCTCCTGGCAGAGGGGACAGAGGGCCTTACTGTTCAGTGTTCAACCGTGCCAGCAGCTTTTTCAGGGGAAAGTGATGATCAGCCTCCAATTTTCCCCACGGTTGGAAGAGATTGGCTCCATGGGCCATCAGAGAGAATCACACCAACATCTTGTTCTCTGTGCACCACAAGAACCACTGAGGAAGTGAAGGGGTTTCATGGGGTCTGCCAGAGCATCCCTGCTGTGGTCCTCTACAGGTAGATGTCTCCTCCTCTGAGGAGATATCATCCTCCACCAGCTGCACTGCTCTAATGCAAGGCTTAATGCAGAGATGATCAGACCTGAACTCTTGGGGGTCCAACACAATTCCTCAGTCGCAACTCATGGTGCCAGCTGAAGACCTTATTGTCTCCAAATGTCTCTCCAGTCTTCCTGCAGAAGTTATGTACAACAGGAATGGCAGAATACAACATATATCCATGTGCTTAGCTCCCAGTTCAAATCCACCTTCACTGGCAGTTCAAGCTGTGATACACTGGAGCAGCCGAGATGTAGATTCCCCTCTGTTGAGGCTCTCCTGAGAACATCTGTCAAAGCCCCTACTTGCTTTACCCCTGATTTACTTGTGGAAGCTTGTGGGATTAACAAGACCATTTCAAAACTTTCCTCTTTACTCAGTCTGAAGTCATACCTGCAGTAAAATTTCTCTCTAGTCCATGGTTGTGTAGCAGTCTTCAGTGAAATGTTCAGCTGTCCTCCCCTAAATTTACGTCTTTAAACTGCTTACTTGATCCTAAATGGTGCTTTAGATGCCCAGATTCTACTGAAAGCAATAACAGAAATGAGTGCTTAAATGCCCACTGGAAACAATGAGTGTAATGAACACATAAAACTGCTGGAGAACTCAAGGGGCAATTTTTGTTTCTCATTGTAACTGGATTCTAGGGATCTTCTGCTGGAGATGCCAATTATTGATTTTCCTAGGAGTTTAGCAGAGCTTGGCCAGCTTTGGATTCAGCTTTACATTGGCATGTGAGTCTTAGAAAACCAAAGGTATAATTTCTCTGAAGTCTTTTTTCTCTGGGTGAACAAGGCACATTTCCCTAGGTTCTCCATAGATCAAGAGCATCTCCCACACAACAGTGCAGGTTAGAAAGGTCAGCCACCTTTAAATAAGCCCTAATTGACACTCACTTCCCAGAATGAGGGTTATCAAAGGTTAAGGTACAGTTCCCCAGGCAATCAGTGACCTAATTCTAAACATCATTAATCCGTTTCACACTGAAAAATAACACTGGCATTTCAAAAAGCCCATTACCTTAAGGGATGTTGCTGCTGCTTTTCTGGAGGTTGGCCATGTTGGATTCCTTTGCCAAGAGTTCAAGTCATCTCTCACAACTGCTAATCAGATGATGCTGATGTTCACATTTGGCTTGTTCCACCACTCCTCGTTTCTGGTCCACTGTGTGCTGAGAGCATCCTGCTGTGGGAGGGAGCATAACTCCTTTTCCTCTCACTCCACCGCAGGTTTGTGAGAGCTTATCCAGTTCCCAGTTGTGTTCCTCCACCTATTGTCAAACGGTTGGCCATTTCTCACTCAGGGTGTGGGTTTGAGCGGCTCCTACTCTGCTCCAACATATGTAGGAAATGTTTAGGCTCAGGTGAGGGTTATGGGCAACGAGTCACCTTACCACAGACTGCACAAAGGACACTGTTATGCACAAGTCCTTTCTCTGGCATTTGGCTCCTCTCTCCTCTTATTCTCTCCGTTGTCATGGGAAGATGCAGGGCAGCTGCTTTGGGTCCATGCCTGAGTCATCTTGCTATCTGAGCAGAGCTAGCCAATGTGCTGCCTGAGCGTAAAGCTGTAGTGATCCTCCTGCCCCAGCTCTGCACAAGTCTCCTCTGCAAGCTGATACAGCAAACTCTCAGACCCTAGCATAGTCGAGAAGTGACCTTCTAGCTGGTAACATATCCCTCCAGCCCTGGGGATGGAGATCCCCTCAGTTCAGTCCCCCCAGGGATTGTTAGCCCAGATGTTACTGCACAGCAATCCTCAACTAGATTCATTTACCAAAGATCAATAGTCTAAAACACTTCCGTCATAAATGAAAACAACAAATGAAATTATATTTCCAGATAGGAGAAAGCTGATTTAAAATATTTTCTAACTTCTCAAAAGAAGTTTGTTTATAGCTGACATCTCTTCTATGACAGAAGGCTGGTTCCGTTCAGGCTGAAATCATAGGGATGGGAAGGGTAAGCACTGTGTCCTTCTGAGCCCGTATCTCACCTGCTGGAGCAGAGCCCTTCTACGCTGCAGGCCGTCACCATGACTGGAGTGCCTGGTGCTCCTCCCTGTCTGCAGCAGTGCCAGTCTGATGCCACTGAGAGCCTGAGAGGACAAGAAAAACAGGTGGGTGACAAGGGGAGGCAAAGAGACATCAGGATCATCTGCCAGAAGCAGAAGGTGGCAGAGTTGGGGAATAGAGAAGGGAGCGCTGATCTCCCATGGGAACCTATGTGTGCTCCCATCAGCCCTTCCACCATCCACCTTTTCTTCTGCAATTAGAGGAAAGGCTTTGGGAAAGCTGTTTTCCTCCTTTTTAAAGAAGACACTAGTAGCATCGATATGATGAGAGCCATCTCTCAAGGCAACTTGCATCAATTCACTTTCCATGGCTTTGAAATAGAAAGTTACATTTCTCTCAGGGTTACTTTGATATGTGCAGGTACAAAACCAGACCAAGAGATTGCAGATACCACATATTGAAGCAGACTCCCTCAGCAAGAAGTTGATGAAAACTGTGGCTGAGACACCCAGTGAAATCATGGATCCATAAAGGACAGCTTCATATTCAGAGGTTCAAAGGCAAAAAGGATGTTTGTTCGGCAAAGTAATAAGGCACGGCTACTGTATGCGCTTTTCACCTTCTATATCAGGCATTTATTTGTTTCTGCTGAGAGCCAGGAGCTCAGCAGTGTTTGTAGCAGCTACTTCATTCCTTTCACTCAATTGCTGGTGCACCACCGGGGCTTAGCAACAGGGATGTTTGGATGCTGTCTGATCCCCACGTGTCAGCTTCAAAACTGGTAGCCTAAGTCTTTAGAGAGAAAGAAAGAGAGAGGAAGAGGAAAGGAGAAGGAAAGCAA
Source organism: Nipponia nippon (assembly GCF_047370975.1). Classification (NCBI taxonomy): domain Eukaryota; kingdom Metazoa; phylum Chordata; class Aves; order Pelecaniformes; family Threskiornithidae; genus Nipponia; species Nipponia nippon. The sequence continues at coordinate 60,619,299 of NW_028262380.1, forward strand.
AAGCACTTAGCAGTGTGTCTCTATTATTCAGTCAAGATCATGTTCATTTTGGTCTTGTGCCCTTCCCAAAGGAGAAAGAAACTGTTGCTGGAAAAGACGATATGGGTGTCCTAAAGAGCAGAAGAAATAAAAGAAACCCTCCACGAAACAGATTACCCAAACTGCTACTTACCCCAATATGGAATTCACTCTTGGGAAAAGGCATACATGAGTGCACGTAAGAACAGCATCACCAGCTCAGACCAAAGATCTCCTCTCTGCAGGGGCCCCGAGCCCATGGGTGGGGAAGAGATGTCAGAGGAAGGAAAGGTTTAAGTGACTCTTCCCTTGGCTTTACTTTTCTCAGGGACCAACATTTGAAGAGCTTCCTGACCTGGTGGTTGTGTCGCTCCATCCCATTTGGCAGCCCCCAGGGCGTACATCCTCCCCTGTCTCTCTGAGCCACCCTTGCACTTCCCAGAGCATCCTTGGGCGAGGACTGTAGCACGCACCACCTTCACTATTAAAACACCTTCTAGGTGGGGAAAAATGAGTATGTCTAAATTTGACTGTAATTGATTTTATTTCTATCCTGTGTTTCAGCTGGGGTTGCAGGTCTGTACACTAATTTGGACACCAATAGCCCAGAATTAGTGAATATGTTCTCTGCATGGCTGCATGAATGAGGTCTGCCATAATACACCAAAAATGAGACTCTCTACGTCAAGATGTTCACCATCAATGATGAATGGTTGGAGCTGTGTATTAATCTAGGTCTGGTAAAAACAGGCAGAGGACTTCCTATAAAGATTTTTTCCAAGGATTGTTATTGATATTATTTATCAGTTTAATAGCATGCTAAAGGAGGGGGTCTGGTTTAGGGTCCTCTTAACTTTCAGTTCAGTAATGCACAGAGCAGTGGGTGTTGTTGAGAAATTCAGTGTTCTCACTCCTGTGGGAGAGGCAAAGCATCAGTAAGATACATATGGGTTACCAACTTCAGGTCAAGCTTCCAGTAAATAAGCCTCAGCCTTCTGCTGTACATCAGGGTGATGAAGAAGCGAGTGTTGCAGCTCGATTCCTGCGATAGCTATTTCTTTTTTCTTTTGACTTAAAGAAATGTCAGCCTACTCTTGACACATTTGAAATATCTGCACTGTGGCCTGCAAGATCTGTTTCAGGATTTGCTAGAAGACATATTTCATGTTCCTATTTAATTTCTCTTTTTTTTCTTAGTCTTGGATAAACTGTTTGCTAATGGCTTACTTTAATGTTTCAGATTGTATTGTATAAAACACTGCTCTTAGTCATACAAAGTAACAGCCAAGTTACAACTGTCTTTCATTAATATTAGCAAGGCTATCCAAGTGAGAACAAAATAACTCAATAAAGATCCTCTTCCCAAGTCTCCTGCTATTATTCCCACTTCACTCAACGCCATTTTTCTTTTTCAGAGTTCATTTCTAAAATAAACCCAAAAAGCAAGTTCCAGCCATGCCTGTGCATTGAGAAGCTGCTCACTCTCTGACTTCCTCCATTTATTTTACAGGAACGACTCAGAATAAAGCGATTTATACCGGGAAAACACCACTCTCGGACCTCACTCGTTAATATATCTTTTTTTCCCCTTGTGCCATAGTTAGGGAGGCTGTGGCAGATCTTTTCACATAAAGGCATTTGCCAGGGAACCCAGAGGCAATGCGGTTGCCTTTGCAGGAGCTCGGGCAGGGACAGTGTGTGTTGCTGGCCCTGCCTTTCTCCAGCTGCTGGTTTGATCCAGGGGAAGCGATGCCTTGGTCAGCAACAAATTTAAGAACTGCCAGAACAGCACCCGACCATGTTCCGAGCACCCCCCTTTTAGCTCCAATCACGTGAATTGAGGCAGAAAACTCATTTTCCCCCAGCTGTCTGGTTTTTGGGCCATTTACAAGCCCTGGGACAATCCTGCCCCTCTCGAGTTGCTGCAGACCCTGGGGGCAGAGGTGGCCTAGCCAGCAGAAGGATTTGCTTCTCTCCTGGCACAGCTCAAGCAGGTGCCCAAGGGGCATTAACAGAGCTGAGGAAGATGCTGCTGGCACTGTGCGAGGAGGCGCAGCCCCACAGAACCCCTGGGCTGCCAGGAGCCAGCAGGCAGGACTGGTGGGGACAGATGCAGCATGGAGCTAACGAGCTGCTGGTACCTGAGCTGACCCCAGGGTGAGACCGGGGCTCTGCGCCTGTCCCGAGAGCCAGCACACGTGTCACATGCCCTAAGCAGATATTTGTCAGTGGTGAAGCTCTGTAGCGTGGAGAAACTAGAGGGACCCGGACAGGCTGGATCGATGGGCCGAGGCCAGTTGTATGAGGTTCAACAAGGCTCAGTGCCGGGTCCTGCACTTGGGTCACAACAACCCCATGCAACGCTACAGGCTTGGGGAGGAGTGGCTGGAGAGCTGCCTGGCAGAAAAGGACCTGGGGGTGTCACTCGACAGCCAGCTGAACATGAGCCAGCAGCGTGCTCAGGTGGCCAAGAGGGCCAATGGCATCCTGGCTTGTATCAGGACCAGGGAGGCGATAGTGCGCCTGTACTCAGCACTGGTGAGGCCGCACCTCGAGTACTGTGTTCAGTTTTGGGCCCCTCACTACAAGAAGGACATTGAGGTGCTGGAGTGTGTCCAGAGAAGGGGAACGAAGCTGGTGAAGGGTCTAGAGCACAAGTCTGATGAGGAGCAGCTGAGGGAGCTGGGGTTGTTTAGTCTGGAGAAGAGGAGGCTGAGGGGAGACCTTATTGCTCTGTGCAACTACCTGAAAGGAAACCATAGCAAGGTGAGGGTCGGTCTCTTCTCCCAAGTAACAAGCGGAAATGGCCTCAGGTTGAGTCAGGGGTGGTTTAGTTTGGATACTAGGAAAAATTTCTTCACCAAAAGGGTTGTCAGGCACTGGAAGAGGCTGCCCAGGGAAGTGGCTGAGTTCCCATCCCTGGAGGTATTTAAAAGATGTGTAGATGTGGTGCTTAGGGACATGGTTTAGTGGTGGACTTGGCAGTGCTAGGTTAAGGGTTGGACTTGATGATCTTAAAGGTCTTTTCCAAGCTAAACGATGCTATGATTCTATGAAACCTCAGCAGCTGCTTCCACTATCAGTCTACAAGACATTTCCTGCCTTTGATATTTAACTTAAGGATGCTTTGAGAGGATGAGCTGTTAATGCTTGCTCCATCACATTGGTTGGGCTGGTCCTTGCCAGGTAAACGTACTTTGTTCAGAGAAACTACCTGGTTTTGTTCACTGCTGCAAACCCCCCTGGCCGCTTTGTGGCTCTGTTGTTGCCAGTCTGGGCCACCAACGCCCTGGAAGAGGAAAGACAGAAATGCTGTCAGAGGAACCTCCTTCCCCAAGGCAGCACAGATAACAGCCTGTACCACTGCAGGGTGCTCACCCCTGTTGCATTACTGCCTTGTCAGCATCCAGAAAGGGATTACAGAGGTCTGAAACATGTCCAGATGCATGGGAGGAAAAGAAAATGCAGCTATTTTAAAAGTGTAGGACCATTGTAAGATACAGCTCATCTGAGAAGATCCTCAAGGTGCTTCAAACTTATTTTAACTAAAAACTTAACTTATTTCAACTAAGGAAAAGTGCTTTTTAGAACTAACAATTTCACTGGAAAACTCAAGAAATCTCCTCTCCAGCTAAGCATTACATAAAGAGAGTGCAAACTGTTAAGGCTGCGATCTGCACAGTCACAAATAGGGCAATATCTGATATACTTACAGATGTTAGACTGAAAGTGAGGATTCATAGAGAATACAAGATGTGTTACAAGAATACAAGAAACAAGGACGCATTAGTGTGGGGCAAAATGCAGTCCTTCATGTGTTGGCACTTTGGCTGAAAACAGGCTAACAATGTGGATTTCTTCATACTACCCCCTAAATCAGAAATGCTCCTGTTCTTTCAGCTAGTTGTCCCACCAACAACTTTAACTTTTACAACATGCTTAATTTAATTCTTGGTTTGCTTTTTTTTTTTTTTAACAGTGGAGAAGGAGCTGAACTCCTGTTTTTCCCAGGGGTTTGTTGAAGTGATCTGCTTGTGCTAGCAGAGCTCTTCTCACATCTCCAGAACTTGCTAACCAGCCATAGTCTGCCTTCAGGTGCACCTCAGTATCTCTCTGTACTTTGCTCTCCCTGGGCTTTGTTTCTGGCAAAAAAGGCTTTAAATAGCTCAGAGTGGTACTGTACATTAAAAGAGGAATGAATATGGTCCATCTCTGGCAGAAGAGGCAACAGCCATTGTGTGAAGGAGGAGACTCTCAGCCAGACCTGCTGAGGAAAGATGCACACTTGGTCATCACGAAGTGGCACTTTCCTGCAGTGCCCATCATGCTTTCTCTCTCTGATGCACACCAATACTTCAACACACAACAACTGGGCAGAGAGCAGGGAGGCGAACCTGCATTTTTTCAGTGCTCTTTGAATTCTCAGTGCTTCAGGATTCGCCTCTGTGACTGACCCATGAGGCTGCCTCCAACGGGAAGATGCCACTCAACAGAAGCAATAGGAGCAAGCAGCTTGGCCCCCAGTGAATCTCTTTACCAGCAAAGTGCACCAGAGAAGTGAGGTGACTTTCAATGGACTGAGCCAAATGCACTAGTTCCGCAACATGAGGCACCAATTTATCTGTAGAGGAGGCATCACCAAAGCCAAGCAGCAGCTGATTTCTAGAGAGGTGCTAGTTATAACCCAGCAGCTTCCTTACCTGCAAATCACCTGAGGCAGCTGCAGAGCCATCCTAGAGATGCAAGAGCACTTGCCCACCAAGAGGAGACACATTGTCTCTCTTTTCTTCTACACTTTCTTAAAAAACTGCCAAGACCTGTGTGAAAATATCAGGTGCTATCTTGACTTACTGTTAGCACAGAGATGCTCCATCCATGTAAGTCCAAGCTGAAGTCTACATTTTCAAGTCCTTTTCATGTGCATCTTCTCTAGGAAGAAAAATACATAAACCAAGAAAGAACTGAAATACTTCAGTTCCTAAGGCAGCATACCCAATGTATCCTGGGTTGCATGACACCTGTACATGTAATTAGTATTGCAAATTAATAAGTTTAATTCTAGGAGAACGTAGATTACAGTATTCTCTGGTTTTATTTTTCAGCTTGCCTCTGATCATTCCTAAACAAAAGTGTTGTGAGTAATTCTGTAGATACTACACTAAGTGACATGATTAAAAGGAAAAAGATAATTTAGATAATTTAAAAGCCTGTATATAATAAGATAGGTACTTAATTGTACAGTATACCTTAATGAAATAATTATTATTCATAAATTTAATCAGCGTGTGAAGTAATTTGCCTCCAAGGCACCTGATTAAAATAATGGCAATGAAATCTTTGCACAGCGAGACAGGTACTCAGGACCCAACAGCTTTCAATGAAAAAGACTCCCTGGTGCATATGCCTAGCACCTCTGACAGTCTGGCCACCTCAGCTAAGGACAACAGCACTGAGCTGCAGGGCGAGCCCTGAGAGGGCTTTTAATGAAATCATTTGGTGTAGGTACTCAGCCCTTGAAGCTGGCTGTGCTGTGGTTCTTCTAAGAGAAGGAAAATATTCTTCCCAGAGGACCAAGGGCTTCTGTCCGGTTGTGGGAGGGACTCGATAACAGCTTTGGAAAGGTGGAGACACGGCAGCAGTGAGGTCTGCTTGAAGGGGAACAGGGCTGCAGCGAAGGGAACCAAGAACAAGCTGTTCCTTTGAGCTTGGACATCACTTCTTATTCTCATTCCTCATGTTGTGCTGAGCGTACAAAAGGTTTTCATCCCAACAGGACTTTAATGGACCTCAGTCATCTCCAGGAAGCTTTTCTTACCAAAGGTTTCTACCCTTTTGCTCATTTGTATGTCTCCCCAGCCTGGGATATCCCAAGAGTGATGACTAGCTTACGCTTCTCAGTCCTGCTTAAGACAACGGGGTGTCCCAAGGGCCTAGGTATCTAGGATAGGCAGCCTTTACGTGCACTGCTGCCATAGAAGAGGGTTGTAGTGAAAACACTATCAGGAGCTAAATTTATTTAGCTCAGATAGAGCTGTGCCATAAATGATCTTCTCACGCTACCTGCAACATCTGTTATCTACTGATCTTCCAGAATAGGGAGACTTTGCCAGGCAAGTTTATTTCCTGCCATAATTTTCTTGATTGCGTTTTTCCATTTTCAGACTCAGAATTATTTTTTAGCCTTGCCTAGCACTAATCGCATCTTCTACAAGAAGATATTGTCAATAACAGATAAGGATGACTAACAATTATTTTTTCCTTTTCTTTCAAATGTGAGGCAGGCGATTCCCTACTGCCAAGTCCTGCAGAGCAGGACTAAAGACCCAGTTTGAGCTTTCCAAAGGAGTGAAAGGGAAATTAAGCTGGCACAAGAGGCAGCTTTCTCTTAGTTTCTAGGGAAAAGTCCACCCATACCTCTGTATTTCACAGGCACAAGCAGATGGCAGAGCTCCAGCTGAGTCACTGCTTCTCTAAAAAGGCTCAGAAGCAGGGTATTGGTATCTCCAGCTGCACAAAGTCACCTCTGTGGGTAAACCTGACGTGGTAAGACCTGGCCATGCTCTGGTGCTGCAGGATTTGGCCCGACACCAAGGATGCAACTCCTCAAAACTCTGGGATTAATTCTCAGTCCAGCTTAGACACCTCATGCTCTCCAGCTCCCTCAATGCAGATAACATCCACTGCTTGATTTACAAATAAATCAGAAACGCCTATAAGTCCTTATTCACTTATTTTCCAAACAAGGCTGAGGTGTTCTTTTCCTCCTTAACCTGTTGTATGGTACCCTAGAAGGATCACCCAGAGCCTTCAGTCCCTTCCAGACTAAGGCAGAGCTTTTCTTGAAGTCTGGGGAGGCTTTTCTACTTCTTCTTTGGTTTGGGGATCTGTATAATACTGGGAGATTGTATGACTCACACATGCAGCAATTTTTAACACTTACCCTGAGAGACCCAGGAGAGGATCATCTGATACAGTCTTGCAGCAGGTGCTTAGTTTTGTCAATGGCATAGTTGGGACCAAGGACCTCCATCTGAAAAATGAAATGCCCACAAATCAGCAAGATAAATACCTCAGCCTTTCCAGTCCTCATTGGCAGGATACTTACAGAGCCAGCCGACTGCTTCAAGGATAGAGGAGCTTTCCTGGGATGAGCGTGCTCATGGAGCACTCTGCCAGAGCTCAACAGGCAAAAACCTACATTTAATCACCTTAGGACAGTGGTGAGCTGGGCTGCTCTGAGATGAAATTAAAATGTAATGTTAGACCATCAAAACGTCAACACTCAGCTGCTGAATACTGGTGCTGGTAGAAATCTGAAAAATGGGGTTGTCCCAGAGCACTTTGCTGGCTAGAGAGCAGCGTGCCAAGGTCCAGGTGGGCAGATAACACAGCTGGGAGTGCACATCACACCTCCACGCTGCAAGTATCTTCTGTGCTAAAAGAGCTCAAATGCTGACTGTGGTGTGGGAGCATGGGAGAGGTCGTGGAGAAAATCAACCAAATGACATGGCTGCTTTTATATTACATTTATGATTTGATAGTACTTTCTCTGGTTTGGAAAAAAAGAATCTGCTGGAATAGCTGAGAAAATTTCCCTTTCTGAAATTCAATACTTGGAATTCCCCCCTCGATGTCACCACTGTATTTAACATGGGAAGATACAGTGCTACGACAGGTCTCCTGATCAATATTTCCTTTTGTACCAGTGAATTGCCAAAGGCAGTTGAAACCAACTAGAACAGGAGGTTAGACTCTGGTGTAACTAGATCCACCCCCATTAAAAATAATTAAAAAACCTTATCCTGTGTTGTCATGTAAGCCAGGACTGATAAAAAGAAATGCACCTGGAAAGCATGCTCTTTTAAAATGTCCATGTTCCACTGTCTTGACTTACATCTTGATGCATGAAGAATCTGACAAGACCCATCATATTACTCTTCTCCATCTCTCTAGTGTTCATCTGCTGGCCACAGCTTCTGATTTATATTGGTCTGAAGTCAAGATCAGGCTGGTGAAGTTTTGGCCACCTGCAACCAAAAAACAGAAGAAAAACATGCTTGTTTGTGAAATATTCATCTGAGGTTTGAAACTCATGATTAAATTCTTGGCTCTCCTACAGAATACCAATGGAAGGCTGGGCAAACTAACTCACATCTGGGTCCTGGAGCTGGACTTCTTTTCTTGTCCTGTGCAAGCCCTGCCAGGTCTAACACCTCGTGCATGTGGATCTCCCAAACAAAAAATACATAAAGATCTTGCACACCCTGAAGTCTCCCTGAGCCTCCTTAAAGCAACATCTATTGTTTAACTCAGTGAAACACTACAGCATCCAAGTGCCCAAGTAGCTTAGTTGCTGCTCTAAAACACATTGCTGGAGAGGGTGTGACCTCTGAAAATGAAGCCAAGAAAATGAGATGTAAAGCACTCGGTATCAGGTTTATACCAGAACACAGACCAGAGTTATTGTCCAGAAAAAGGTGATGGGAATCTGATTATATTTCACTATTATGCCTGTATATTGTCCCTTTGTTTTAGCTATTTGTCTGTTAAGCAATCTCCTCAAGTAGATGACTTCTTTCTGCCTTCTCCCATCCATCTCCACTGTATCCCAGCAGCAACACGGATGGGTTAGTGGTGAGGATCCAATGCAATTTGCACGTTCCCCACTCTACCTTTATGCATCACCTCCATTCCCTGCTTGTCATTCACTTCGATGAGATGCTTTCTGTCAAAGGCTGTCCCAAGCCAAATGGGGAGTGAAGGGAATTGATGCTCTTGACATGGAGCCTCCTGTTTTGATGCATTTTTTTCAATTTGCCATTAATGCACTGGAAATTGTTCTCTCTGACCATCCATTTGTTTTCTCTGCCAGCAGAGTGGAGAAGCAGCCTCTCATACCATGTTCAGATGGGGCAAAAACCAGACAAAGCTTAAAGACACTTCAGTTTTGTTTCCTTTCCAGGTGTGTGCCAGGTTTGTGCTGAATAACTAATCTGATTTTCTATCCACAGATCACACAAAGACATTTCCAAAGCCTTGTCATGAACCTAGATGTTCAGATCATCCTCAGTTTATTTTCAGATCCAAGAGTCTGTGTTTGAATCTTTTGCTTGTTTGGAAAATTTCAGCCCAAGGAACAAAATAAGGGCAGGGAACTCCAAATTTAGAAGAGAAAAATAACTGCCTCCTGAAATGATCCATCACAAAAGTGCTGTTATTTTCATCCTGGGAGATATTTTTAAATGTCAAAAAGCTGTTTTGACTGAGTTTGTGTCGTGGTTTAACCCCAGCCAGCAACTAAGCACCACACAGCTGCTCGCTCACTCCCCCCCACCAGTGGGATGGGGGAGAGAATGGGAAGGGTGAAAGTCAGAAAACTCGTGGGTTGAGATAAGAACAGTTTAATAATTGAAGTAAAATGAAATAGAATAGTAGTAATAATAATATAATAACACAATAATAATATACAAAGCAAGTGATAACTATACAATTGCTCACTACCCGCCAACCGATGCCCAGCCCGTTCCCAAGCAGCAATCACTGCCCCCCGGCCAACCCCCCCAGTTTATACAACTGAGCATGATGTCAATTGGTATGGCATAGCCCTTTGGCCAGTCGGGGTCAGCTGTCCTGGCTGTGCTCCCTCCCAGCTTCTTGTGCACCTGGCAGAGCACAAGAAGCTGAAAAGCCCTTGACCAGTGTAAGCACTACTTAGCAACAACTAAAACATCAGTGTGTTACCAACATCATTCTCATACTAAATCCAAAACAGCACGATACCAGCTACTAGGAAGAAAAATCAACGCTATCCCAGCTGAAACCAGGACAGTTTGAAACATAGAAACTATTCTGGATGACCGTAAGGGTGTCAGATGCCACCACACATACCATAGGAACCTGGGCTGGAAGGAGCATCAGGAACCCACCCAGTCTGTCCTATGGGGTCCACGCTTCTGTATGCAAGGTGGCTGTAACTCTACCTCCAGACCCAGATCCCAAGTTCAGAATATCTCTTCTTACCTGAGATGGGAATTCTTTGTTTTGGGCACATCACCATAACAACTATCACAATTTGCACTGGAGCAGCCAAGGAAGGGCAAACAAGGGCTCACCAGAGTACAGCAAGAGCACTGCATTAACACTGGGAAAGATTAATTGGCTCCTTCCACCAAAAATGTGCAATTTCAGCAGCAGCCTAGAAGCAACAACGGGAAGCATCAGGCAGATGGGAACTGAGGGAACCCAAAACCACAGGAATACAATTACTGATGAGCAGTGATGCTGTGCACCCTCGGCTGGGATAGCACTGTGAACAAGCCAGTGGGCTGATTTCCCTGCTATCCTGTGGGCTACATACCTAGCACAGCAAAGTGACTAGAAACTCAATTTCACATGTTTGATGACCTGCTTTATGTTTGCTTTGTGCCACTGGGGCAAAGTTGAGCAAACAGCACCTGCCTGTGCATCTACCTCAATGATATGGGGCCAGGTGGGGAATAAGCTGCAAACACAGTTGAAACACACACAGAAACATGTCCATCTCTAGAAGGATCCTGCAGATGAAGGTGAAGATGGGATAAAAGATATTTGAATGGGGGAAAGGTCTCTTCTCTGCATAAGACCATCAAGTCCTATGTACATTCATAAAAGGCTGACCTTTCCTCCTTCATGCAGACACAGCCAACATCTCACCATCCTGACTTTCCTTCTTTCCCCTTGTTTTTCCAGTGCTGAGTATCCTTCCCTGGGTAACAAGGCTATTCCAGAGGCTGAAAGACTTCCTTGAGACAGAGTGTCTCATGGCTTTTACCGGTGTAAAGAAAAAAAAGAAAAAGAAAAAAAGCCAATTTCCCTGTCAGCAGCCTTCCATTAACCAGGAGCTTGTGCATGGGTGATGGAGGGGAACGCTCCTGGGAAGAAAACAGATTTCAGTGTCAAGATTGCGAAGGGTTATTAATATAAACAGAGGACATAAACTACAATGATTGCTGAAAATGATGAAAAATATCTCAGCAGTATTCTTCTCATGTTGCTTGCTCACCATTTGAGAGTTTAAAGGACAGAATCATCACATGGATCCAGGAGGCTTCTTGGAAACACTCCTGTTTACCTTCAAGCATGCATTTATTCTCCTGACCATGGGATGCATAATTGACCTGCTGTATTTAGCAGCTGTAGTTAACAGAGCCACTTCCTTCTAGGGAGGGAATGCAGCAAATACAGTTGCCTCAATATCGTTCCCTTTTTGAGGGGAAGAAAGAGATTTTGGTTGAAGTTGTAGACTGGTCAGTAGAAAGAAATAGTGAAGGATGGGACTTTTTCCCTTAGCAGCTCCAAAGAACAGCAGGACTGAAAACAACAGCCCTGGGTCTGAGCACCCAATTCAGCCAGAAGCAAGGTTAGGCTGGATGGTTTCAACTCAAGTTCAAGCAGAGCCCTGGTTCTGACTCAGCCCTGACAGCAGGCAGGCTGGGGGGCTGCAAACACCACAAGTGTTGGTCAGAAATTGTGTTCCTTATGGCTGGGGACAGCAGAACAGTTAGGCTAAGTTCCCAAGAGAGGCTTGTGTCAGCCACTTTCCTAAGGCAGCTTCTTAAGCAAGTGGTTTAAAGGTGGAGACTGGGACGTTTTCATCAACTGCATATGCATATTTTGCTATTTTGGGGAAACATTCTTCAGTTTGATTTTTGGGTGCAGCCCAGGAGAGAGAAGCAAAGGCAGGGGGTGTTGGGTGGGAAATGAGAAACCAGACAATAGTTTTATTCATAACTAGCAGAGCTGAAAGGTTCTTGAATTAAGATTAGGGAAATAAAATCGCACCTCAGGGGCTGTGGAGACACAGTCTTTTGTAAACTATGGCCATACAGCCTGTCACAGGCAACAAGACTTCTTATATTCCCCTAGAGTGAAATGGGACCTTCCTGTTCTCTTGGCTCAGGCTCCAGCACCAAATCTGGGCTCCAAACCTGTCCTACTGTCTGCATAGACTCTGAAAGGAATTATTATTTTTTACTTTTTTTTTTTTTTAATGTGAGGAATATTAGTCTTGGGTCTTTCTACAGCTCATGCCAACACCTAAATACAAGAGAGAAATAGGAGAATGACATGGGTGGGAAGGGACAGTCTCCTTCTGTAGGAACATTTGATAAGTGCTGTGGAGGACAGGACACTAAAGAAAGTGGATATAGGCTTGGTCCTGTGTCCCTGTTATCCTAAAACTCTATTGTATGCCTTTGAGTGGTACCCAGCAGCCTTTTAAAAAAACTTCAATAGCCAGATAAGGAAATGCTTGAATTTGTCTACTTCAGAAAAATTGTTTTCTTCTTTCCCCTTTCCACCACCCCCTCCACCCTTGGTAGGCCAGCTACATTTAAATTTAAAATTGAGACTCAAGTTTCCCTCTCCTATCTTAAGAGATGAACATATGCACCTAGAATTGCCTTTGATTAATAACATTAAAAAAGAAGAAGAAAATAAATGGTAGAAGCCAGCAAAATTCTGATTTCTATGCTGGCACCCAGCAATGAAACATGTCAGAAGAAATACGCTCTGCGACTGGATTGCTCTGAATGACAATGAGAAAACAGTGTGCACAGGTTGCTAAATAGACTTGTTCTGTGCTGGGCGAGACTGCAATACCTTGCTACATCAAGCAAGCACAACCACAGGTTCAGTTGTTTACACAGCACTATTTTGTTAAATAGTCTTTCTGTCTTCTCAGAGACAAGTAAAAACCATGCTTGATACTACAGTCACCTACATATTTCACAAGTATCCTCCAACTATGGAGACACAGTAGTGAAGCAGGAACCCTGTAGAATAACTACAGGATTAAACTGTTGAGGTGCCTTGCACTGCTTTGTGTATATCCCAGCTATCATGATTAACAAGGAGAAATACAAGGTCCCTAGAGAGCTGAACTCTAACTCTTCCTCTTTCACAGAAGGTGCCACTTTCTTTGTGGCACTGATAAATCACTCCCCAGTCTTCCTCTCCACACCCCAAACCTCCACATCATCTCTTGAGACAGGGAAGCTTTATGGGATTCCCTGACACTCTCCATTAGCAGTGCCTAATGCAAGAAACTACTGAAGTGACAGGAGCCTTTAGAGCCTATAGTCGTAAAAATAATCACCTCTGAGCAACACTGCATGCCCTCCATCAGTCTGGTCCAGGAGGTGTATAACCAGCATCTTCAGTTTTCCAGCTCCGCTTACTGTTGTGTTTTTAATAGGAAAAGCCAGGTGTCAGAGAGCAGCAAGAGCCAGGAGCCAAGGGTAACCACAGCACAGGCAGAGCAGTGACCTCGCTGACGAGGGAGCAGCCCCAAAGCACCCGAACAGGGTGGGCAGAGCAAGGAGCTGGCAGCAGGGTCCTTTAGCAGGCAAGGCAAGGTCACAGACCAGTCCTGTGATCCTTTCAGGGAATCCAGGCAGGAACAGCAGAAGACAAGTCCAAAGACAGGACTAAAGACAAGTACACCCACAGCAGCACCCAGGCATAGGCTGCAAGCCCTGAACTTAAATGGAGCTCCTGGATCCATGGGCAGAGCCAGTGGGTGGGAGTCCCAGGGGAGGCTGGTCAAGGAAATTAGGCCCAATTAGTTCACAGCAGGGCTGCCTGCTGCCCATCTCCTCTTAATTTAAACAGGCGATATACATAGCTTGTACACTAGACAAAAGGAGGCTGGTATGGAGACACAGTTCATGACAAAGCCTGTGATGGAGATATTTTTCCAATAAGAGAAGCACTGTAGCACCACAATAGCCTGAAATGTCAGCGTTGCTTTGTAGCACAAAGCAATAGAACAGATCTTCCTCAGATTCCCTCAAAAAATCCTACTGGCAAAATTGTACCACAAATCCAGAGCTGCTCTGAGTAACAACAAAAACATCCACAGGGATGGATATCAGCCGCTGAGCAATGAGGAACAGAACACAAACTGCAGAAGTCGTGGCAATGAATACCAGCACAGCGCCTCTGCTCTCCAGCCATTATATGTTTAAGGATGACCTACCAAGCTACCCAGTTGATGTGTAGTGGTGGGTTTTTTTCTCATTATTAAAGAGTAGCTGCTTTCTAAGTGGATCTTTATATGCTTTTTAGTCTCTCAGCTGCTTTTTAGATGCAGTGAGTACATACCTGAAACACCAGCTCCTAAAAGGCTATTCATATTTGGGGACTTCTGACAGCATCTATTGCCAAAGCAGTTCCTCTTGTCTTTACAATTTTTATACGACAGGTTTATTTCTGATACACACATTGCATTCTGGTGCTCCTCTCTCAGCACTGTACTGTAAGCTGCTTCTGATACTGAACTTACTCTATAAGTAGAAGCATGTGATTTGTGCTTACACAGTTCAAACACGAGGTGGATCCAAGATCAGGGACACATAGAAATGAGGATTTAATTTGGCTCAGGGAGACTTTTAGGTCCTAGGAAGAAGCAGACGTTGTTTAGTTCTTCTCAAGAGCACCTTGGTCCTACATAAAGGAGAAAAGCTGACTTAATTTTGCCTTTGAGGAAGTGTCAGATTAGATGAAACTAACCATGCCAGCTAGCTTTTTATACATCTTTTCGGTTCAAGCTTCATAAAACAAAAATTCTTTGTTCTTAAGAGAGTCCAGTACGGGTTTCCACACATGAGAACCCCAGCAAGTACTAAGAAATGGTCACAATGGATCTGTTTTGCCTCTGGTAGCCAAATCCTGGTCTAGCAATGGGAAACTTGTAAGGTTCCACCTCCAGGGAAGAGAAAACAAAAAGTCTGATGCTAGAGATGAACATCTGGGGAAACCAGCTGGGTTCAGAGGTCTGGGGAGGCTGTTGCTTAGACAACGGATATCTATACACAATATTTTGCCAACAGATGTGGGCTCAGAGCTGACAGCATGGTATTGAGCTAATAAGCCTTGATGAGAGGGAGAGCGCACAAGCTAGTCAGCAGAAGCCCACTGGGGCCATGTTAACATTATTCATAGAGCTTATTATCGGTTTGGAGCAAGTGACAGAGTGACTTGCAGCTGTCTGTATTGTATTTTGTAGACATATCCCCAGAGTGCTTGGAAAGGCAGCTTCAACCAAGGCAACAGTGTCAAATTTTCAAGAACACCTCCACTGCCAAAGCCTGACACCAGGTTTGGCAGAAAGCAAGTTCCTGCAGCTCTGTGACATACTTGGCTGGATTTGCAAAGAAAACCACCATGAGAAAAACAAACCCAAATCCTCCCTATTTTGGACTACTTTTTCAAGACTCCATTGCATTTAGCCATGGTTCCCAAAATGGCAGCTACTGCGTGCTGAGGATCTTTGCTGATATGCCTGTTAATATCATTACTAGAAAGCAAATTCTTCTGGAAGTCTCACCCCAGTTCTGAGTGCATTTCTGAAAAACTGCATTTATGTGCACACTAATAAAAAAAATCAACCTGCCTTTAATTATCTTCTGAAAGCAAGGTTCCCAATAAACCACTGAATTATATTCCCTCACAAATTAGTAATTCTTCAATAAAATAGCCTGGCCTCTTATGAATGGGAAAAATACAAATGGAATCACTCACTAGGCTGCTGACGGTCTCCTTATTGTTTCGCCAATTAACCAAGCCTGAGAGCCTTTGAAGTATCAGCTGTGGTAAGCTGTTTGACACTGCTGTCAGGCTTCATCATTCCCAATGAAAAGTGACAGTCCTGAGATTAAACTATTATTTCCTTATAAAGATGAGGAGTCACATTTACTTATAATTAGTATGCAGGCTTTGACAGGCCAGACATTTGTAGCACAATTTCAAATTATGAGCACAAAAAAAAGACTTATTAACTGCAAATTAATATTTATGACGTGGGTGAGTGGCTAAATTTTACTTCCTTCAGTGGGAGATCATTCCATAAAGGAATAGTTGTCCTCTTTCAAGGGAAAAGTCTTCAAAACGAAACTTGTGATTACATGTATGCATTTTGTTTGTATCTGTTATGCTTGTTCACATGCAGGGAGAACTTGCACACTGTTGGAAGAGTGCTTTGGAAGCTGCTTTCCACAAGTTTATCTCCCACTAAATCGATAAAACTTGGCACAGAGAAATCTCAGGCCAGAAATTAAGAGTCTGAGCAAGTCTGAGAGCCTGTTTCAGCTTCCCATGGCAGACAGGAGCTGGTGAGAGCAGTCACAAGAGGAAGAGCTAATCTGGGAGGTAGGCTCAGTTCCCAATCTCTTACAGGCTGCCAGTGGGGAAGAGTCACGCAGTACGGCTTGCGGCTTTGCAGAGCAGAGGCAATGCCCGTATAAAGCAAGGCGCTTCCCACGCAGTGACGGTGCGGGTAGCTGTTCTGGGAGAACGGTTCATGGCACACTCCTGTTCACCTATGGGCCCTATGGCATGCAAAGGGATGCCAAGGGAGCCCCGGGGCTGTGTACCACAGAAAGTTTGTGCTGCCCTCAGTTACAAGTATGCAAGAACATAGCCCCCGTTAGGTTTTCAGACCCTTATTTCAGCTCCTCCAAGACACTTCAAAGGTGTTCAATCAGCAGCTCCCCCTCACCATGATCAAATCATTGCTGTGACACCTTTAATTTTATTCTTTTTAACAAAACGCCTACTATGCATGTGTTGTTCCATGCAATGAGGAAGAGAAAGCTGCCCAGTGCTTAATGTGGCAGGCCAATACGTGGGTAGCCATTGATTTAACATCTCCTACAACATCCTGGAAAGGCACAGATTGTCTGGCTATGGGACTGAATGTGTGGCTTATTGAGTTTTTAGCCACTCTGCAACCTGTTCCTTCCCTGCAGTAGAGCAGAGAAAGTTCCCATTCCCACCACCCTTACAGTCAGTCAGGCCTGGAGGGCCGACTCACAAACACGTACACAACCACAGCAAGCTCAGTGTGCATACAGCAGTCTGCTAGGATGGCGTTGCACCCAATGGCAGGCAGATGTTGGCCTTGCGGCGGCTCCAAGCCAGTATGGACTACTTCCAGGCACTTAGGTGCTGGTAGCCCACACTGTACGTAGGCTCAAGAAGCCACACTCCTGTCCCTATTCTGGGAGCCAAGCCTCAGACTGTAGTAGCATCTGTCTGCTGACCATCTGAAACAACTGCAGGAGGTCTGTCATGGGCCAGATACGGATTAGAGTTAGTTGCTCTCTTCCAGACAGAGTATTTCTGGTCCTGTGGGAGGTCTCACAGTACTGCTCGAAAGAAAACATCAGTGGCCACAGTACCTGGCAAAGTAGAGGCACAGAGAATCACCAGCAGCAAACATATGAATTCAGGTTTTCTGAGTCTCAGGCCTGCACATAAGCCATTAAGCCAAGCAGGGACCATCTAAATACATTCAAGGAAGCTTTTTTCCATTTTAAACACAGTTACTGTTTGAGAACAGACAGAAAATTAACAGAGTAATCATTCTGCCATGCACTATCAGATGTTATTGCCAGCAAGGCCTTTGCTAACCACTTTAATTCCTGAAATAGCTACAAGAAAATGGGGTCAGTAAAGTGCCAATTGTTCATTTAAATTACAGGGATGGAAACCAGGCTCTAACAATATTTGCAGAAACAAGCTTCAAAGGAACACAGGTGGCAATAATTAATTCCCAATTTCCTCCTTTTGCGTAGACTGACCTGGATGAAGAAAAATTGTCTGAAACATGAAAGAATACAAAATAGTTTCTTCAAAAGCACCTCTGATGAAGTAAACTATACTAGGAGAAAGGAGCAATTCTGCTCATTCTGCCCATAAACAAGCAGCTTCATTAGTCTGAATCACATCCAGCATGGACAATACTGAAGGAGTGTTTACTGGAGGAAGGATGCTATGTCTGCAGATAACTCTTCCAAGGATGAAATAGGAATTAGAAACTGAATGCAAACAAAGAGGTCTTTGTTGAGATGACATGAGTGTACACTGGGAAGACTGGAAGATTTACCAAGCTATGTAGCAATATCATCCTTTTTTATTTGTTCAGTCATGCAACAGGAATGGTGATATTTAATTCATCACTTAAATACTTCTACCTCACACAAGTGATTTTCAGGTGGTGGCAGGCAATTCATTCCATGCTGGATAGCTTCATCACCAAGATTCACCTCAAGTTACATCATTTCTTCTCTTGTTCCCTGGAAGGTGCATCAAAATTCTGCAGTTGAAAGAAAAACAGAATCTCAAAGAGTGGCCAGTCTGACAGCTACAGCAATCATTTGGGCAACCTTTACTCACAGAGAGCCAACAGGAGATAGCCTGAAGATGGCTGTGCATAAGCAATGAACCTCCTTATGCTTTTTGGAGTCGGTGAGATAACTCACTACACGTGAGGAAGGCTGTGGATGACCCAGTGCAACTACTTTGGGACAGAAATGTAAGTTCTTCTATGCTTAAAAAGGCAATGATCAAGGCCTCCAACTCTTACCACAACCCACAGAAATACTCATAGTAGTAATAAGTGACTTACAGCAGATGAAAGGCCATAAAATCTTGCTCTCTACCATAACTGCACCTCCTGAAAATGCTATAATTGAAAAAGCAGTGGTCAGTAAGGAAACGCCAAACAGGCATGAGCTACTAACCATTCATTTCATTCAGACGCCCTGTGCTGTAACCCTTTAAATGAATTTAATTTAGAAGTCCCATCAATAACTGTGCCAGCATCAAAACACCTATGGGCTGAGACTCTGCAAACAGCCATTCCATCATGTCAGAGTTTCTTCGCTCTGGAAACTCTGGCTGCTCATCAGCTGCAACATTTCTGACAATGAACCATAATTCACCAAGGTCCTTCACAAGTGCCTATTTTCTCAGAGTTAGTGTATTTTCAAAGCTTAAAAGAAAAGTGACTCCTTTAGCCAATTCTCCATCTTGGCAGTAGTTTGCTTTATCTTGCACTAGCTATATTTTGCCAGGCATGTGATAGAGTAAAAACTGATGTTAAAGAGATGATGGTGGTGTTTAGGTCAGTATTTAATCTTGGAAAAAATCTACTGTCAATTAGGGAAGTCAGCGCATAGTCTAGGACAGATTCTGAGTTGGAATAGTGTACCTCCCTGTACAACCTCCCTGGTTGTGCTATACTGATTACTGCAACTGAGGCCATGGATTTCAGCAAGAGTAAGCTGATTTGCACTGGCAGAGAATTGGTCTCATTTTATAAAAATTTGCTAACAGTCCTGTGTGCTCTAGGACTCACTAGGGTGCCTGGTACTTCTTGGTCCCACTGTAATTCAGGTGAGTGTTCCCATCAACTTCTGTACAGCATATATTCTGAAAGGGGCACTGCCGTGCTCAATCTGGCCAAAACTAACATTATAGGGTCCACCTCCCCTTCCCCAGTGGAATACCATCTTTGACTAGCACCCTTTCCATCAGGTGTCAAAGGGACATGGGTGCTATGCAACTCCGATGTGTTTGGAAATCTTGCCCTTAGATAGTAAGACTTCTTGACCTCTAGACAGAAGGTTTTAAACCACCCAAACATTAAAAGAGTTACATCTTCACCTCAAAACATGATTACCCTTAAAGGGGATTTTTAAACAATTGGTCCTCCAAAAGCTGTCTGGTTTTGGTTGGTATTAACAATCTACCCAGGAGAATCAGATCCTTCTCCTTCTCACAGAAGCTCTTCCTTCTAATGTTTAAGCTGTGTTTACAATAATGACACCTCCTACTTATTAAACTTAAGAGTTGTCACTAATCACTGCTTACAAACATTATTGCAGTCAGGCACTTAGACATGTAAAGTTTCATTCAAATTAAGTACCACCTTCTTCTCTGAAATGCCAAAATCACTGCTAAACAAGACTTCTGAGCACTCTTAACACTTTTCAAAATGCTGCCTTTACCCAAGGTAGGGAGAGATTCTTTTTGATGTTTTGTATTAAACACTTCCCGCAGGATTACTCCAGTAAAAGTTACATGTATCAGCGAGCTGCCAGAGTTGGGTGACTTCTCAAGGGAAGGCAAGCTGGGAGCTGAGGGTGGCCACAACGCGAGCAGGAGAGTGACCTCACCGACTGGGCACGGTCCTGCAGTGTCTGAGCTGGGCAGCCCAGGCTGAGCGGTGGCAGCGACAGCTTCTATCAACAGTCCAGCATCCATAAGGGAAAGTAACAAGTCAGGTCCACTGTCAACCCAGGAAACGTGAGCAACAATCTGGGAACAGACCTGTAACAGGTGCACCTACAACTTTTCTCAGGCCAAGACTGAAGGCCTAGGCTTGAGATTAAATGGAGCTCCTGGCCAATGAGCACACAGTGAGGGTGGAGGTCCCAGGTAAGGTCTCTTAGGGTAATCAGAGCCCACTGGTGCACTCTGGACTCTGACAAAATGCAAAAGAATACAGATTTTAATTACAGCAGGACCAATCACACAGTATGAACAACAGATTCAAATGAGTCTTAGCAAGTATTTCCGTAGGCTGAAATATAGCTGCAGAAGATACCTGCTTAATTATTTAGAAAGATAGAAAAAAATCAGTCTCATTTGCAAACAGTGCAGTACAAAAGTTTAAAGGGGTTAAATTAACCAAATAAATTATTAATTACAATTAGCTCATCCATTAGCGTTATGGTAGCATCCAAACGCACCAGCCAGCATCAGGGTTCTTTGTACTGGTCCCAAAGGGGACCTTGCAAAGTACAAATGCAGTCCTATAGGGAATAGGAGAGACAACCTCCTTCAATTGAATGTTCCACCACCAATCTGCCAAGGTCAAACTACTATTCTTCTTACCTGGCCCAGGAAATCATTATGTTCTACAAGTGAGAACTTCAGCAAGAGTGACTGTGAATGTTGCTTAGCAAGACCCTGCAACCATGAGGTTAGGCCATCCTGGAAAGTGGAGAGCAGAAGGACAAGGGGAAGAACATTCTGGGCAAGATCAGAGCTGAACTGAGCCCATTTGCTTCTTCTGTAAAGAATTTAACCACTGAATAGGAGCACTGATAGGGTGGGGGTTGTGCGTGTTGCTTTTTCCCCTGAATATAGTTCAAAAGAAAATAATTCCTTTTGGAAGAGAGGGAAAAAGCATTTATCTTCCAAACAGTGAATATGGGGATTGGGAAGATGTCCCCCAGAAGCAGTATGTCAACCAAACTCTATGAAGGTTGGATTCATAGGTTGATGGTTATTTCCCCCCTTCTGACATCCCTGCCCCTATGCACCCAATATATGCAGGCAGGTGATGGGATCCTGGATTGTGCCCACGAAAGAGGGAGCACACACCTCAAAGTGAGCATTACAGCACTCAGCCTGGAGGAACTCGGGTCAGCAGCTTAGAGTTTCAATGACAGAGCAAGGACCAGGGTGGGGGTCCCACAAGTCACAGTCTAGTACCTGATTCACTGGACCACAACCCAGATTGCTTAAAAAAAGCCTTAAAATATATGTAGCATGAAACTTTTACCTATTTCTCTATCAGGATCAATAGGACAATTCCATTCTGCAGAACTATGTTCTACTAAAACTCAAAAGACTGATTAGAACAAAAGTTTCAATAGTATATTTTTGTGATACCATTTATTATCCCACATAGTTTGACACAGTGTAGTATATTGCACCTATAAATCAGTTGCAGCAAATTATTTAATGATGCATTAACTGTAGAATTTCACATATATTACAGTTCTTTAGCCAATGTTGAATGCTTTTTCAATAGCTTAATCCATCCCAGAAGTACCGAAGCAGGCATATTCATCCATCATCAGAGTGCACATAGTCTTCTCTTTGTTCTTTTTATTTTATTAAAGCCCTCGATCTACAAGCATGGCATTAAATAATTCCCCAGAGCTTTTTCTGCACAATATTCCCACCATCATCCTCACCCTTCTATCACAAAAAAAATCTTTTCATTCTCTATTACATTCTTGCCATCCTCTGGCACAGCTTAAGCCTGGCATTGACCTGGGCCACGTTGCTGAGAACTCACAGATGACCCCACAGCTATATGTGCGAAGGGATTATAGCCAATTACTTTTACATTACAGAAATTAAGTATTCAATTTGATGAGCAGTAAGTCTACCTAGAATAGGACAGAGAGGAGCAAAAGATAGGAGAAAGTATGATTATAGAAGATGAGATTTTAATTTTTTTTTTTAACTTTGAAGGCACCCCTTGCTGGAGATTCACCTGAGGTCCTTGAGGCATCCAGAGTTGGACCAGAAAAGGCTTTTGGAATTGCTTTTTAAGAACACCAGACATTGAAATAACCTTCTCTAGTTTTATGGTATTCAATTCATGGTGCTGAACACAAATGGCACTTTCACAGATGGAAACCTAGTAGTTTTACTCCTCAGCACTACATTTGGCACCTGCGTAAGAGGATGAGCGCTCTGGACCTTCATGGAGTTCTAGCTGTGCACCTCAACAAGTTCCTCCATTTGGGGAAAATCCTTACAACCTTTAGCTGTTAGGATCTTTCACGATCACCTTTCCAAGCATCTTCTATTCCCTCTAGCTGCTGCATGAAACAGCTTCAATCCTGGAGAGCAATGTGGAGGGTGATGATGGATCTCCCTTCTGCCACTTGCTAGCACAGAAAGACAGAATAACTCACTTGTGGCTATTCCTCTTGGCAGTTGTCCCTCCTCTCCACTCACTCACAGAGATAAATGCTGCCATGGTAGAACAGAGCCTTAAGGTAAGTCTTCTGTGCAATATGCAATGTTAGCATTGCATTTCATTGTATAACGTTGGTTTTAAAAGCTCCTCCCCTTCAGCTGGTACCTCTTTCACTGTAATATTAATTCTCATTTTGCTATGTGCTTGTTCTTCTACCTATTCTTTGTGTCCTCTCTCTGGTAACAATTCATGCAGGTCCTGCCAGTTCAATCTTCTTTATGCAGATTAACGATGGCACAAGGACAAAGAGTTAGATCATGTTGCTTTCTTTTTCTTCTTTAGAAATGAAGTCTAAATCTCTGAGGCATTGTTCCTGGATCTGGATATCCTCCTTAGATCGAACCTTAGGATACTGAATTTGATAAATGGAAGCACTTTGGAAAGTCTGTGTGGTCTCTAGGAGAAGAAATTGGGCTAGAACTCTGGAGGCAATGAGGAAACCAAAAGCCTGTAATTCAACAGCATACAGGGAGAAAAGGTCACCCCAGCTGCCTTTGCTAACAACTGCTGTGGAAAGAAGGAAGAGGGACAAGACCAGTTTTCTTAAGACACAAAGCCCCTCCTTTCAGTGGAGCCAGGAGGACGTCTCCAGCCAGCGTACTATCCTAGCACCCAACACTGAGCTGAGTTACAGCTACAGACTTCTTATGTCACCTGTACAGCGCGCACACACGCAGAAACACATGCGTAAGACGTAGGAAGTAATGTTGCAGCATTGTAGCAACAATGTGGGAAAGGTCAGCGAGAGACCTCACAGGAAGGGAAAGTGACTTATACTGGCACTCTTATGCCACGTACTCACAAGTACCGAGATGTGTCCATGCAAACAATTTGCTCAGCATTCAGGTACGAAGAGGCTTTTATCCCACAGTCATCATTCTCCTAATGACACAGAGAACGAGGGACACTGGCCATCCAGTCCACCTTAACATCTTAGGATGACGACCACATGTTGGTTTTTGACATGCCTTTTTTTTTTTAAGCCTGCAGAAGCTGGCAGCAATCCCACTATTAATCCATCTCACCTTTCAGGCTCATATAAACAGTCAAGAAAATTTCCAAAGACAAAATATTTCTTAAGGAAATAGTCCTTTTATAACCAGTCCTCCCAGATGCACATACTTCAGTGAGTAATATCTCAAGGGTTCAGAGCTTATTTTTTTGTGCTGAAAACTAAGCAGGTTACAACATTGCTTTTGGAGCCCCTCGCATCATCCCAATACACAAGCACTTTCCTAAAGGTCAACAGGAAATAATTCAAGGCTCACAGTTTAGAATCAGCTTGTTAAAACCACTAGTTGAGGTTGTTTTATGCAAATATCTCTTCCTGCCCCACACAGGATTATGTTTTGCACCTTTCCACATGCTCCTATCTTATCTAATGAAGTCATTTCTAACTTGACAATTCGGGTATTCATCTCAGCTAAGCGTATTTTGCAATGTGTCACTGAACTGGTAATCCATCTCCTCCTTTCCTTATCACTGGGTACGGAACATTTAATAATTGACACTTTATACAGTCAGTATTAAATCATTTTGGCAGAACTCTTCATTTATTGGTCTCAAGAGAATCCTTTTTTTCCCCTCCCTGTGCAAGGGGTGGAGGAGTAGGAAGAAAGGAGAAGCCAATCTGTACCCCTGAGAGGAATGGGATTTTCCAGTGAGAGGGTGGAAGAAAGAGGGGAACTTGTTCCATTCTTGGGTGGACTCTCAAAAAACATGTGGTAGCAAAATCCTGGCCTGACCTCAGTAAGCACAAGGCACTGTCTGCGTCTACTTCAGTGCCGCAACTTACTTCCTCTAGCCAAGGATCAGCAAGTTCAGGGCTGACTCTGACCTTTCCCTTACATGTATCAATGCACTAAGTCTTTGTGCATGGGCAAAGAGACAAAGAGCAGAGCTATGTAGAAAAGAAAGGAACACAAGAGCTGAAATTAGGGGCTTGGTGCAGTTTTTCCGAACCTCCTGCTCACTGTCCCTAGCGTGCCAGGCCAGGGAGCTCCAGCCCGTCCCCCTCCAGCACTGCGCCTGCTCTGTTCACTGCTGCTGTCAGGGTGCCCTCGGTACTGGGGGCATTGCCTCCCTCCCTGTGCTGGCAGAAGCACTGGCTCACGTCTCATTAGCTGCATGAAGTCAGTTGCTTTCTCTCCACTTACAGTTGTGCAGACTGCATATCTGTTTCTATTCCTATCTCAAACCTCTTTGTCCCTTTGATCTCTCTGGGCTGACAAGTAAATCTCTTTCACCGCACATGCAAGTTCTGCCTTCCCTATCCTCCCCTTCCTTCACAAGCCTGTGGTCTCTTTGCACATCTGTCCTTGCCCTCACCCTAAGAGGTAAACGTCTGCTAGGGGTGAGCGGCATCACACCCTGCACCCAAGGCGCCTCCTCTGTCCTGGCTGGGCAGCAGGTGCCCAAACCATGCGGTTCCTGTCTCTCTACGTACACAAGTGCATTGTCACCTTCCAAATGGGAAGTTCAGGGGACACGTCTGAAAATGGCACTGTGTCTAAATGCAGACAGATCTGTTTGTTGGGCAACTGCCTGGCCTTAGCACCCAGCTGCCTCTGGGAGTCAGTTCTGGATGTTCCCTACTGATCATTCCCCTCTAATGTCCTCTGTTTGCTGAAAGGCACTGAGATTATTATTGGGAAACTTACCATTTGAGTCATCTCTCTCCCTAATAAATTTGGTTTTATAGTTTTGCAAACAGGAAGATTTATTTTCCCCTCAAGATAAATATTGATAAACCTACTTCAGTCAATATTTACAATCTGGTTTTGGGAGGAAGCAAAAGTGTAGCCCAAAGTTTAATAGAGTTTAATATCTGTTTTTTATCTACACTACAAACACAATATCATACTGCTGCCTTGGCAGAGGAAGAAAAATCAGTTTTTATTCATATTACTGAAACGCTACGGGGCACTTTGTAGTGGGAGAAGGATGGGAGCCTGGGGCTTGTGCACCAGATATAGCCACGTTTTTTACGGCCAGCAGCTTTATGTTGGTTTTGTTTTTTAGGGGGAATACTGAGGTGTGGGTTAGACATGACTTGCCACTTCTGTTATAAAAGGCTGCGCCTCCATAACACAGAGGCCCTCCTCTCATTCCTGCAGGAATAGATGTTTCACAAGCACCTTAAATACAACAGTGCTTGCTTATGGAGCTCTTCACTGTGCTGTGTGAAAACATGTACATTAATTTGACCTGGCATAACTTCGTAATTCTTGACACCTAGAAAATGAACATATTACCTTATTAAATGCTGCTCACTCACAAATGTGCAGACCAGCTGTTTCCTCCCTCCATTATTGAACTGTAGCAAGCACTTTCCAGAGGAAAATTAAAAGTAATGATTACAATCAATTAAAAAAATTCAATTTAAATTCTTCTGCTACACAGGAAGCTACAGCATATTTTCAAGAATGTTGGGTTCTGTCTTTTTTTAAAGTTCCTGTGTGTTATGTTGGACCCCCTATAGATAAAATATCCTTCTTCAAAAGCACAGGTTTGTTTACTTTGGAGAATGTGCATACACCTAAGCAGAAAAAGAAAACCTGACTGGAGAAATATGGGACTCTTTTCAACCTAAAACAACCTGAAATTGTGGTGAAATATAGATACAGACATTTCCTCAGGCAGCTATGTGGATGATGACTAAACTCTCTAAAAGATGGCTGAAATTCAGGCATCCCCTAAACCTATCTGAGGGCTCTGATCAAGTCATAAGAGAATTTGGAAGATTCAAGCCATTTCAACCAATATCAAGCAACTACACTCTTTTGCCAGTTCTGGTAATTTTTCACGGTTCAACATGGAATACTCTAACTTTCCCTGCACGTAAAATGCCTTTAGATACGGCTCGCACTGAATTGCACCCAAAGAACATTTTCAGTGCAGGCATGGGATGAAAATTACTCCCTTGCAGGGTTATTGATGCAGGTAGGCAGCAGGTGTCATTCCCTGTCCCCCTCCCCCATTTTTTCTTGCTTTGTAAAGTATTGATTTTTAATGGTTACTTTTCCTTTGTATTTTAGCAGCTTTGATTGTAGAAAGCAAAAACCATGTCTTGATAAATATGCATTCTGCAAGACTGCTTTACCTGGCAGAACAAATCGCTAGCATTGGAGGCAGCATGCAAATCTTGATTTATGACCGCCGTCAGTGCTTGCCAAGTGATGGCTCTGATGAAGGGAGCCAGAACAGCCTTTGTTTGCTGTTCTGATTTAGACACATCCTTCCTTCCCCTTGCAACTTTTCTTTTGTGTGCCTGTGTATGTCAATGTGCATCCACTAAGATTTGTGTTCCAGTTACTTACTTGTTTTTTATCACATAGTGATTGCTGCTGGTCCAAAACACTGACATTATTTGCTGGGTGCTATTCTCCCACTCACTTGATGCTTAGATGACCTTAGCTTCATTGGTATTCAGTCAGTGTCAGAGATGCGCTTGCTTCAGCTGCTTGGGCCTTGGTGAGCAGGTGGAGAAATGACCGGTTGAAAATGAGTTGTTCAGACCACTATAGCAAGAAGATTGATGCAATTAATTTTTCATTACGTACAGTGTCTGTGGATTGTAATCAGCTTGGATTGTTCTTCCTCTGAGGCACAAATAAAATGCAAATGGTTTTTGAACGAAAGGAAATCTTCTTTATGAGGTACTGTGCTACTCAGAGCAGCAAAATGTCTTGAAATAAATGGGGATTATGAGGGATGTTTTATGAATCCACCTAGGAGAACTTAATATAAGTTTCATGCAGGGAAAACCACAGGTGAGTTTCCCATCAGATGAACATATTACTGCTCAAGCAACTGCAAACAAGAAAGAGCTGAAGGTTTTAAGCCTTATTTAATAAAACTAATACCTAGCTCTTTTCATGAGGAGATGTCAATGAGCTTTACGGAGAAGGTACTTATCTTACAGATGGGTTTAAATTAAGTATCTTTTCCAAGCCCCCCTCTCCTCTCTACAGCAAGCAGTAGAAGGTATGTCTACTGCGCCCTGCCAAGCGCTTTACCCCTTGGCGATGCATTGCACCACAGCAGCGATCAGAGGAGTTCTGAGCAAGCCTATTCACACGGCAAAGCATTCAGTCGGACAGAACAGTTGTACTGTAAAATTCTTTCAGAGGCTTGGCCACAGAGACAGTGAACAAATGCTCTCCATACCGGGAACGCAGTACCTAAAGACTTTTATAACACACACACATTTCAGAATTGGAGCTCCTGCCTTACAGGGCAGACACCAGCTTGGGAGTAGGGCAACTATATCAGCTACTAATTGGTCCCACAGCTCAGGATAAATTAAAGATTTCCCACCTGGGCCAGCAGACCCAGGACTCAGCTCACCAATAGCCTTCCTAGTCCAGGAAAGTGGAGTTTAACTGTGGGAGAAAGGCCCTTGATTTCGGCAGAAACTCTGAATGCCTGTGCATCTCCTGGAGATGGTGCTATTCAGATGGGGATTTAGTGAATAGGGTGGTAGATCCAGAAACAAAACAAAAATTAATTCTGTGTTTCCCCCAAGACAGAGTGAGAGGGAGATCTTGGTAGGAAGAAATGGGTAGTCTCCCCACAGTTAACTGCAAGTGCATGCAAGTTGAAGAGAAAAGAAGCGGGAGGGAATGCAATGAGGTTTTATTGCTTGCAAAACACAAATGGCTTTGTTGTCAAAGGAATTGCCACCAG
Organism: Nipponia nippon; assembly: GCF_047370975.1. Taxonomy (NCBI): domain Eukaryota; kingdom Metazoa; phylum Chordata; class Aves; order Pelecaniformes; family Threskiornithidae; genus Nipponia; species Nipponia nippon. The sequence continues at coordinate 60,647,614 of NW_028262380.1, forward strand.
CACCAAGGCAAGGGTTTTGCTAAATTTCCACTGTATTTCGTGCAGTGGGTTCTTCCTTCTAGGTATTGCTATAATACATGCATATTTTATGACTTTTAAGGCAGTGTAAACTACTGGATAAAGGGCTGAAGGGACCACATGCCTACGGCAGTCAGTTGAAAGCATCGCATTAGCAACAACCTGGTATGGGAAATCCTAACAAACACTGACACTCCCTCTTCAGAAGTATGAAGTGACTGGCTCCCATAAGTCCTACACCAGCACATATGTGCTTAAAATCATTCATCAAATCCTGGTGATACCAGTGAGCCATCTAACTTCATTCACAGCTTGGGGACTGTTTTCTTCTCCTGTAGCTCTCTAAGAATTAAGCTAGACTGTCAGGCTAGAAGATGAAGACTCTGACAGCTACATGCACCAACAACTCCTGCTGGAGGAGCCCAAGTTGTGTGCGCCACTGTTCAGGTCAAATGTAGCTGGCAGTATGTGCTCATGTGTGCAGCAGGGGTTACAACTGTTCAGCACTAACTGAGAGGTCTGCTCCACTGAAGTCAGTGTTAATTTTGTTGACATGACTCACAGAAGGGCTACACCAAAGATGACTGACTTGGAAAATCCCAGCACAATTTTTCCCCGATTTTCATTTTAAGGCACTGCTGTTTGGTTGTTTTGCATGTTTGGGGTTGTTTTTTCACAGTGTATATCGGTTTAAATCTGAGTATTTAATTTTAGATGATTATGGCGGAGGCTAGCCATTTATCTGAAATCTGATGGTTTTGTTTCACCAAAAGTACAAACATTTAAATCCATGAATATATTCCAATGCTTTGCTTTCCTTGTTTGCGTTCTCAAGCCCTGACAAAAATCCATGGATATCAGCTGATACCAGTAGGCACATTTTCATGAGACCTTAATGCCTGTTAACAGAATGATTACCTTTGAAAGATCTAACTCAACCAATTAGACTTATCTGGGCTCAGTGTTAGCCTTATGCAGCTCTTGCTATAGTTTAAACATCCTCTAGGAGCTGAATTATATCAAGGACATTTTAGCACAATAAAGCCCTCTTCTGGCTTGGAACCTTTGCAAGTCAGCACAGCATAACATATAGACCAAAACGTCTTGACCAAAAATGTAAATATCTAAGCACAATATTTTCAAATTGCATTTGGCTTACACAGTACATGTTTTCTAGCAGACTAAAGACAGATTATCTTCAACAACTCAAAACTATTTCATGTCCTGCAAAGAATGTGTATGGCAAAGTCAGTTCACTGCTAAAAAAGATCCACCTATGGTGCAAATTAGAAATGAAAAGGAGATGGACAGTCAGAATCTGGATTGCTTTGTGTTTTAAACTGAAATTGCACACAGGCTTTTTCATTATGCCCTTGCAGGATATATGGCATTTTTCTAAATAGGAAGAAATGAACACTCAGGAGAGAATAGAGAGAGTATGAACCAAATTAAATCCTTAATGGTTGGGAAATGGGAAAGAAAGACTGTCAGTCAGACTAGGTCAAGTCAGGGCTGTGAAATGTAACATAGTCCCACCTCTGCCCCACAAAACCATCAGTCTATCAGCAAGGCCACTGGCCTTTTCTTCATGGTATGATTTTTAATGTGTTGGTTCTTTTTTTTTTTCAGCACATCTCTAACCTCATCTGAACTCTTTTCCTTCCCTTCACTCTCTTCTCTCCTCATTTTCTTTTATGGTCTCACTTTGCCCTTCAAAACCTCATTTTATTGTGTTTCTGGCCTTAGCTGGAGAGACTCAGACTAGGTTTTTTTTCTGGATCTACATTTTCATAATGGGTTTCTTAAAAATGAAGCTCCTTTGTCACAGTCTCTATTTGCTTGATATCAACCTAGAGCAAACATGCCAACATACATAAGAGCCCCAGATCTGAAGAGCTAAAGACTTAAAGGCGAGAAGCCCTTTGGGACAGGGAGGATATTTTGGGTGGAATTTTTCCCCACAGTGGAAAATTCCTGTGTCACTGCAACATTTGAGTCCACAAAATATAAAGCAAACATTTCATATTTATGTGGGTTTGATTTTAAAGGAAATGGCATGTTATGCTGAAAGAAATAAAGATAACCAGCCTGGGTCTGCCACTCAGTATGCAGTTTATATGAAGACTTCCTGACTGACTGTATGCAGAATGATGCTAAGTGGCATCAGTAGGATCTAACTGCAGAATAAGCACCTGTGAAATTTCTTGCTCTGTAATGCAAAGATCTCTACTTGTTTTTCACTGTTTTGGAGAGTGGTGAGTAGCAGATGCCTATGTACAAGGATAAGACCAAAGCAAGATCAAAGTGGTATTTCCCAGGTACACTTAAGCTTACAGTAATCCAAGACATAAGGCCCCTTGAATGGGATGTGGCGATAGGGATTAGCACTCTCCAGTGATTTTTTTTTTTTTCCTGAATTTATTAAGTCACTTTTTGAACCTTTATAAGCTTTTAGCATCCACACCATCCTATGGTGACAAGTTCCACAGATTAACCGCATGTTGTATGAGAAAGTGTTTCCTTATATTTGCTTTGATCCTGCTCATCCATTACCTTGCTCCTCTTACAAAACCTGTTCTGCACCACTGATCAGACTGTAGACCTTTTCCTGCATACTAGATTTCAGAGGCTGGTATACCATGACAAAAAACCCTAGCTTCAGGACAATGGTGAGCTCCTGCTACATGCCTGGACTCTTGATACAAACATGTATTAGTGGCATTTCTGATGGGGGTTGACAAATTTGTTCTCAGGTGATGATATGCCAACAGATGTTCCTGAAACACACAGAATATGTTTAAGCATCTTGCCCTGATCTGAGAATGTCTGCAGCATAAAGCACAAAGAGAAACGATGCTGTCTGTGTGACAGCCAAGTGCCGGCAGTTTTAAAAGAGAACGTCTACATTCATATTTCTACTTTATTGCTTTGCATGTATTTGTGGGCCTCCAAAGCAATAAAAGGAAAATTAAGCCCTCAATGTCACAACCCATAAACTAATTTTGCTAACAAAGAACAGAAAAGAAGGAGTTCAAGGGGAGCAGAGGTTTTTTTTCCATTTCTAGGAAGCAGCCAAGCAGCCATGTGGTATTGCCCTGACCTTTCTTTAGCCATTTGTTCCTCTCTGCTTCTCCCTCAGATGTGTTTCTGTGTCACTTAGCAGTCGCATAAATAATGTCAAGAGGCTTCACGTCATGGAAAGCTGCAGTGAGCCATGAGACATTCCAGCTTTAATTAGGTATACAAACTAAACCCAGCAGTAATATGTCTGGGGTCCCATGAATGTCACAATCACAAGTCCTTTCTTGGTGAGGGCAAAACATTGTTAGGAGGCATAAGGAAAGCTACTATTTATTACAGAAGCAGGTTTTGCTTTCACTGGTTCTGTTTCAATTGGCAGATCTCCACTCTGTTGAACAAAGACCTCAGGGTATTCCTCTCTCCATCCTATTTGCTCACCTGCCAGTTTTTAAGGCTGGGTTTTTCTAAGAGGATATGGTGAGTAATGCTCACAACCAGCTGAGATACTATCTTGAGGTAAACATGACATAACTATCTGAGCAGATCAGGCGGCATTCCCAACACAGGAAATACTTTGGAAGAGTTTCTGGTTTTCTGAATAATTCTTTGAACCTTGAGGGTATTTCATACTACCCTGTAAAGTGCTCAGCTAGGCCCCACTCTGCTCTCAATGAAATAATAAGCCCGATGCATCCTGTGTTCAGTTATTGCAGATGACAGCTATTTTTGAAAGCATGGCTCTACAGCATAGCTTTTGAAGAAGCACATCTTTAAAAGAGTAGGGATTAGGGTTACGAAAAGACTTTGGGCTAGCTGCCTTCCCTGTCACGTGCCTGGCAGGCTGCAGGCCAAAAGTTTTGAAGGCAATCTATCAGAAGCCAATGATGCAAGTGAGGACGATTCAAATGCTTTCATGAAATATCCAGTTCTTGAAAGTCTGCTTGTAGCAAAATTATTTGACAAGTGTGGCTAATACTAACACAAAGCTAACAGTCCCCAGTAGAAGCAGTTGAAAAACAATTTCCCTGACATCCCTATAAGCACTTTCATAATTGTTGATATTTCATAGAAAATTCATAAGCTACAATATTTTAGAGCTGGTTAAAGACACAGGGTTTGTAGCTTCTGTGGAAGTTATAGGCCCATTTTTTTTAACTTGAAAAACACTACCATTATTTCAGTGTTTGTTACAGCTGTTTGAATATCCTGACAGGCCTAGGTGAAATGAATTGAAAGCTCATGACTCACCTTAGATCAACTAATGTTTCTTATCAGCCAGCTTTAATTCACATTTACCTTGTGCAGTTTGACCAGTCATTCATTCCCGCAGTTGAGAGGTAAAGTTACAATTTGTTTCCCTTCATTTTCCTGGTCAGTTCCTCTCAGTTGTGTGTAAGGGACTTGCTTGTGTACTAGCTGAGTTTTCTGTACAAGCTTTCTTACGCACTATTTCTGTCCAGGTCTGCTCCTCTGGAAGTTGTCATGAGTATTCAGTGATACATAAAAAGGATGCAAGAACTGATGCAAGAGGGCTAGATGCATAAGGTAGGGAGGGAGAATCTACGACTTTCACTATGGTGTGAATCAGGCCACAGGAGGCCAGGTTATAAAATATATTTTTCAGAGGGGGAATTTAATCACCTTATAACCGTGGTATGCAGCACATGTTTAGCACTACTCTAAACAGTACAGCTGCACAAATCAGTGGGTTTCAGTGAAACGGTTTTGCATAGGAAAAAATACTCCTGTTGAAACTGTTTGGAGGAGGGAAGGCAAAGATTTTTTGACAGATAACAAAAGCACTACATGAATTGATGATTCAGTATTCAGAAACGCAAAAAAAGTCTATGCTTAGGAGCAATCATCTCTTTAATAAAGTATCAGAACTTAAGCACTTCTTGTTTTCTTCCTTTGCAGAAAGTTCAACGTTTAATCTAATTTTGGAATTTTCTGTGAGGTCACTGAACAGATAAACAATATACTAATTCAGCTGAGCTTTCTGTATTAAAGAATCAACATAATTTACTGTTCAGTGCAATCTCAAAGGCTGACCATGTCTTACCCAATTTTGGCAAATTTCCTGCCACTTCCATATTTTATATTAAAGGAGATTCTGATTCAGCAAGGTAATTCAAACATGTCCAACTAAGCATATGGCAAACATTAAGCATTTATCTAGTTCCAATACAATCAAAACTGGGGTTTCAGAGTATAATCAAAGCCTCTGATTTGAATCTAAATAAAATACCTGGTCTTTAACAGAACTTCTTAGTCTTTAGTTCAGCTCAAAAACCGAATATGGATTTGTACGCAACCAAATAACAGAGCTTGCATCCTAATCTCAGCGAGACAACACTATGTGGGATAAAGCGTATGCTGAGACAATTTGCATACTGCACCCCTGGTTTTATCTGCTCTTCTCAGCTTTGGCTGTGGCAAAACTGCACTCTAGTGGAACTGAAGCTGAAACACATGCTCCGGGCTGACTCCTCCGTATCTCCTCAGCCCCTTTGCTTGCCTACAGCTCTGCAGAGATGTTTCCAGTGCCTGACAGATTTTACAGGCCTGGAGGTCACTTAGAAAATATTCCAGCCTGAAATCATCCCAAATGACACTCCTGATGTATGATTAAGAGAGAAGTTTGCACGCTGTTTTTACTGTATGGCTACTCACCTCACTGGATTAGAGAGCAAAAGCATTCACAAGCTATGCTGTGGAGTCCCTAAATCTCCATGGGGTGCAAAACCATTAAACCACCAGAATATCTGGGGTTGTCAAGATTACGGACAGGTTATTTTCCCAAAACATCTCAGCTCTGCAGACCCCACTGTTTTAAGTGACCACTAGTTTCTTATTATTTAAAATATTCACAGATTTTAAGTGCCTTGGTAGGGCCCGAGTTCTTTATAATATCTGTCCCAAAAGCACCTGACCTTCAAGCTGGTTAAATCAGCATTGATACACAAAAGTCAAGTCGTACAGCCAAAGCTGGAGTTATTGCCAGTAACTGAGTTAAAGTGAGGCTAAGATCAGTCCCTGTTATCTGAACAACACAAGATGTGCCTTGGATAATGTCCAAATCTCACCTGACAGGAGAATAGACTAGAACCAAAGGGCTTTTGGTTACTACATATAGCAAATAGCCACCAGAAGGAACCCATTCAGGTCACGTTAACTTCACTTATGTGAACTCTATGTTCTGAACCAAAGCCAACGATGAATCGAAAGCGTAAGAGGACCAATGTAACCAAGCAAATGACATAGGAATTAGTGCAGAGTTATCAAAAAATAAAGGAAGGAGCAAATTTGGGGGCTGAATACTACTTACATTGAAATCTATTTGGATTTACAAGTACAGATACTGCTGTAAGTTCTGCTGCCACCTTCTGTTACAGAGGCCAGTATAGACATGCTGCCACCAAGTAGGTCTGGACTCCAGATTTCTGTGCTGCAGAGCATGGTAAGCAATAGGTGAGGGTGCCAAAAAGGCTTCTGTTCTCAGATTAAAGAGAAGCTTGTAAACACTTCTACACAACAGAAATTAACTTTGTTTCATTTTCCAAAATGAATGTAAAACTTCAGTAGAATTTGGCAAATATTCTTGGCCTGAAAAGTAGAAGTGAGGAAACATTTCTTTTTGGCATTTTTAAAAATGAAATACTTAAAGACTGAATTTTTTGATTACCCATTATCTTAATTTTGTCTTTGAAGATTGAAAAAAATAGTCAGAACAAAATAGATGAACAAGAAATTGCTTGTTTGACCACTGTTTCTGTAGAAGTATTCATTCTAAAGGTTCTGGAGTTTGTGGCCTGTGCCATGTTTTTGCTGCTGGTAGGCCCTCACCTTTTAGATGAAAGGTGGATCAGGCAGGTCACGGTTACTTCTTTACTTCTCAGATGTACTCTTGGTGTGTACAGAGCAGAGGGCCTTTGAATCTTTCCTACTACCTGTGTGTGCAGCACAAAGCACAAGGGGACTGTAAACTTTGATTGATGATCTAGGATTCACACTAGTACCGCAAATAACAAAGAAACCTTCACCGTCTGTGTATCAAGACCATATTTTGTGCTTAACTTTTTAACCTGTACACTGAATTGCAGATTTTGTGATAGAGGCAGCACTTCAAGATGCTTGTTTCAAAAATACAAAGATAGTTTAAAAGCTGTTCACAACTGATTTAGAAAAAAAAAGAAACACACAAGAGACTGTATTTCTGTGATAGCTGTGCCTTCATCTTGACCATCAGCAATGTGATTCCGTCACAGGCTTTCTTTGCAAAACATCAAAATACCTCCCTTTACAGGGAAAATGTTAGCTATGTCTTTTTGAAATGGCATCAAGAGAATGTGTTCTTCTAACTTCAATTTCCAGAATGAGAAGCAGAGGTTGAGCTCTTCTTCTTGCACTGAAGAACCAAAGTGACTGAACATCTTCTGTTTCAGAGAAGAGACTCCTTTTGTACTTAATATCCCATGGTCTTGATCATTACCTCGTTTTTTAAAAAAAAACCAAAACAAAATACAACAGATCTCTTTTTTTCCTATTACTATAAAGCTGTAGACGATACATCATCAGTCAGGTGCATGAATAAAACATTCTGAAGCAATTTTTCCATGAGCCTTGTCCTGTTTTGGTCCCTGTTCAAGCTGTTGGCTTCAGGCAATAATTTGTTAATGCAGGCGTGTCATGTTTTCTTGTGACTGCAGAGGCTGGAAAAGTGACTTTGAATAAAGGAGAGAGGAAATTCTAAGGCTGTAACAGAGGTGGGCCTAAAGGTAAGGCTGTGGACTGACAGGGACTATCATCTTACAGCCATGCCTGTAGAAAGAGATTTTTACCTTCAGAGAAGGGAGAAGACTTATTTCAGTAATTGATTGATACACACTAATGTATTCAGTAAAGCCCAATAAAAGGGCTTAGGCTGTAGTTTCATGTCTGTCTGATGCTCTTCTAAACATGGGCAGTTCCACTAGCCTCTCACACCACCTTCCCATGGTTAGGTGGTGAGGCAGAGCAAGGGATGGATCTGGCACTGTGACAGCAGCACCCTACTCAAATTAATTTGTCTTACTGAGGCCATAAAACCACAGTCCAAGGTATAAAGATATCCACTTTTCCTGAAGAAGGCTGAAACATCAAGAAGGGTTTAGAGGTTACAGATGGATCTCCAGACACTGATGCTCTCCTAAATCATAGGTCCTTATTGCTCGTTTGCTCCAAAATCTGGCATCAGCACATTTTGAATCAGGCCCTAAAATTCTACTTTAATCTTTGTGCAGTGAGCTTTGAGGAGGAGACATTTGCCTCTTGCAGGAAGGAAAACTGTTGAAATAAAATAGAAGGAGAAATAGAAGGAGAGTATAAAAGATATTCACATTTAAATAAAGCCTATTTTGCAGATGCTAGGGTTAAGGTGCACAACAATCAATACAGCTGACATGTTCTCCTCTAATTGTCATCCTTGTTGTTCTTTTATATCAAGCCCACATGCTATGAAAAGTAGTGAAGAGACAATTTCATATCTACTAATTATTATCATGATGTTATTAATTTAGACTAAGGATAATAATAAGATAGGGCGTGTGTAGAAAGAATTCATTATGAAATTAATTGCTCTGATTAGGGTCAACACATAAGATAAGGTTTATAAAGCATTTCAGAAACAATTAGTTTTGATGGCTATTTGGCATCCTAAGACATGTAAATCTAGAGCATGTATTTTACATTTCTCCCCCCTCCCCATTCATATGCTAAGTCCTCTGATAAACGCTGCTTGTTCAAAAGAAAATTGAAATCAGTGGATTGAAGCAAAGCTGCATAATGAGGTATTATTGACATATTCTGTAAATGCTTCAATTATTTCTGCCTTTGGTTTTGAAATTATTTCAGAAAAACAAAAAATAAATTAAAAATGGCTTTTTACAAAGTCAATTTTAATCTCTCCATTGCATTTGTGGTTGTTGTCTTTTCCCCTTAATAGACATGGAAGGGGCTTGATTATAGTTATCTTTCTGAATATACTGTTGCTCTTTGTAATTCCTTTCTCTTGACTCTCAAGGGCTCTCTCACAGAATGGTGCCCCTCAGTTATGTGAAGCACCTGTTCCCAATTCATCTCTGTAAATGAAACTTAACATGGCTTTGTCTCCTTGCATCTTAAATACACTTTCTTCTTTTCTTTCTTTCTCTCCCTTGAATTCTTAAAGAAAATAACTGACAGAAGGAGCTAACAGAAGTATCCTTAACACGAAAGAGTGATTGTGCATTCAGGATGTTCTTTACCACAAAGGTCTGCAGCAGTCTACATTCCTTCCTAATGCAGTTGAGTTTTGGCACTTGATTTCAACGTGATTACACTTGGTCAATCATGACAGCTTTCAAAGATCCTATCCTAAATATAGGCTGTTTACAGCAAAGAGACAATTTAGCTAAGCTAACTGGTTTTGGCCCAACAGTGGTCTGATCTTTGTCTGCCACAACACATGGGCTTTCAGAGGATCATCGATGTAGCTGCCCTGATACCAGACATATCCATTTCAGTTTTGCTCATCTCCTTTTCTCGCTGTCCAGTCACTCAAACTAACAATGGAAGCAAACAACTCCTCTATGCAACAAATTAGAAGTCCTGAGGCATTTTTTTTACGAGAAGCAACTATCATTAACTTTTTATCTTTGCAGATGGGGAAACTGAGGCCCTGAGGTGTGTAACTAATGTACCCAGAAGACCAAAGTGCAGCTGGGATACAGCCTGTTTCTCCAGAGCCCTGGCACAGAAAGAACATTAGGGAGCTGTGAGTGCATGAGCACAGCATATAGAATCATAGAATCATGGAATTGTTTAGGTTGAAAGAGACCTTTAAGATCATCAAGTCCAACCGTTAACCTAGCACTGTCAAGTCCACCACTAAACCATGTCCCAAACACCACATCTACACGTCTTTTAAATACCTCCAGGGATGGGGACTCAACCACTTCCCTGGGCAGCCTGTTCCAGTGCCCTTTCAGTGAAGAAATTTTTCCTAATATCCAATCTAAACCTCCTCTGGTGCAACTTGAGGCCATTTCCTCTTGTCCTTGGGAGGACAAGTTGTTACTTGGGAAAAGAGACCGACCCCCACCTCGCTACAACCTCCTTTCAGGTAGTTGTAGAGAGCAATCAGGCCTCCCCTCAGCCTCCTCTTCTCCAGACTAAACAACCCCAGCTCCCTCAGCCGCTCCTCATGAGACTTGTGCTCTAGACCCTTCACCAGCTTCAGTGCCCTTCTCTGGACACGTTCCAGCACCTCAATGTCCTTCTTGTAGTGAGGGGCCCAAAACTGAACACAATATTTGAGGTGCGGCCTCACCACTGCTGAGTACAAGGGGACGATCACTTCCCTGGTCCTGCTGGCCCCACTATTTCTGATACAAGCCAGGATGCCATTGGCCTTCTTGGCCACCTGGGTACACTGCTGGCTCATCTTCAGCTGGCTGTAGGCCAACACCCCCAGGTCCTTTTCTGCTGGGCAGCTCTCCCGCCGCTCATCCCCAAGCCTGTAGTGTTGCATGGGGTTGTTGTGACCCAAGTGCAGGACCTGGCACTGAGCCTTGTTGAACCTCATACAGTTGGCCTTGGCCCATCAATCCAGCCTGTCCAGGTCCCTCTGTAGAGCCTTCCTACCCTCCAGCAGATCAACACTCCCGCCCAACTTGGTGTCTGCAAACTTATTGAGGGTGCACTCAATCCCCTTGTCCAGATCACTGAATTATAGAATGCTTTGGGATGGAAGGGACCTTTAAAGGTCATCTAGTCCATCCCCCCTGCAATAAGCAGGGACATCTACAACCAGATCAGGTTGCTCAGAGCCCCATCCAGCCTGGCCTTGAATGTTTCCAAGGATGGGGCATCTACCACCTCTCTGGGCAACCCGTTCCGTGTTTCACCACCCTCATTGTAAAAAATTTCTTATATCTAGTCTAAATCTACCCTCTTTTAGTTTAAAACCATTACCCCTTGTCCTATCGCTATTGGCCCTGCTAAAAAGTCTGTCCCCATCTTTCTTATACGCCCCCTTTAAGTACTGAAAGGCTGCAATAAGGTGTCCCTGCAGCCTTCTCTTCTCCAGGCTGAACAACCCCAGCTCTTTCAGCCTTTCCTCACAGCAGAGGTGTTCCATCCCTCTGATCATTTTTGTGGCCTCCTCTGGACCCGCTCCAACAGGTCCATGTCCTTCCTGTGCTGAGGACCCCAGAGCTGGAAGCAGCACTCCAGGAGGGGTCTCACCAGAGCAGAGGAGAGGGGCAGAATCACCTCCCTCGACCTGCTGGCCACGCTGCTTTTGATGCAGCCCAGGATACGGTTGACTTTCTGGGCTGCAAGAGCACATTGCCGGCTCATGTCCAGCTTTTTGTCTATCAGTACCCGGAAATCCTCCTCTGCAGGACTGCTCTCAAGCCCTTCATCCCCCAGCCTGTATTGATACTGGGTATTGCCCCAACCCAGGTGCAGGACCTTGCACTTGTCCTTGTTGAACCTCATGAGTTTTCACACAAGCCTGTTTCTCCAGCTTGTCCAGGTCCCTCTGGATGGCATCCTGTCCCTCATGCGTTAACTGCATCACTCAGCTTGGTGTCATCTGCAAACTTGCTGAATAAAGATATTGAGCAGAACAGGCCTCAATACCGAGCCCTGGGGAACACCACTTGCGACTGGCCACCAACTGGATTTAACTCCATTCGCCAGAACTCTTTGGGCCTGGCCATCCAGCCAGTTTTTTACTCAGCGAAGAGTACACCAGTCCAAGCCACAAGCAGCCAGTTTCTCCAGGAGACTGCTGCGGGAAACGGTGTCAAAAGGTTTACTAAAGTCTAGATAGACAACATCCACAGACTTTCCCTCATCCACTAAGTGGGTCACATTGTCATAGAAGGAGATATCTAGCTTCCTGTATTCAAGTCCCCAAGAAACACAGGAGGGCACAATTAGGAAAGGAACCAGAGCTTACTGAAGTCAGTGGAAATCTTTCCAATTATTTCAACAGGTATCTGGCACAAGTCCCTGATGAATCCTCTGGGGCTGCCTGTTGCCTGCTCTGCACGGCTCATTAACATCAAAATTCATCTTGAATACTTAACTCCTCAACCGGCAGGTTTGCAGGTATCTTTGCTTATCCTTCCATTGCAAGCAGCAGCTAACAGAGACAGGATGGAGAAAAGAGTGTAAGAGGGGAGAGATCAGCCACAGCAAGTCACAAGAGGAAGCAGCTTACAGGAATGGCAGGACCTCTTGTTCCCTTTCTGCCTGTCCCCCAGGAGCTCGGCAGAAACCTGACAGCTTGTGGCAGTTAGTCGAGCAAACACCATTTCTCAGCTTATTTTCTGTTGCAAAGATGAGTGGCTTGATACTGTGATTGACTGATGCTCCTAGTGAGTCAATACTCAGATCACATGCAGTAAATCCCAGGAGCAGCACCAAAACTGCAATGAGTGACTATGTCTCAGCACACTGCCAAGCTCTCCTTCCCCTCCCACACTGGAAACTCACCAAGCCGATGAAGCTGGTGCAAGTCGATGTCAGCACACCAGAAGATAGAGGCTGGCTCATTTCAGTCTCTGAGACATCATCATTGGATATATAGCTCCAGGGGAAAGGTCTAGAAAAAGCAGCACTTTCGCTAGAAGAGAAAATAGCACCGACAGGAATTTTGGAGAGCTGCAGTAATGCAGTACACTACACCAGGTGATGTGCCACTCAAACAATGCCCTGTATCAGAGCAAGCTAGGCTATTTCATGAGTCTAGTGTAATAACCAGAAAAGAAAAAAAAAAAAAAAACCAAAACCCCCAGATTATACAACAGCAGGCAGCCCTGCCGCTCAATACCAAGTAATAAAAATCAACTGAATGATCAATAGACTTTTCTGTCCACCAGGGCTTTGAAGATTCTGCTGTCATGCTCTCTGCTATAATTAGCACTTGATGAACTTAAAATGTTTAATGACTGTGAAATTGCATTCCTATAGAGACAATGCACATCTGGAATAACAGCATGCAATTCAGGGGTCTATAGAGTCCCACATCATTAAACACAGAACTTCAAATAGAGTTTTCACCGTGAAAATGGAGCAGGCTCTTTGACGTGCTGACATCAGCTCTGGTCCACTTGCTTCTCAAATCACTGGCGTAGCAGACAAACTTCAAAGAGCTCAGGATACAATTTAAAGCAACTACAGCGTTTGCTTGTTTAGGAATGAATGTACTCTCCTGGCAGTAGACGAAGAGAGCCAGACCACCCTTACCTCAATTTCACCCTCATAGTCAGAATGAAGGCAGAATGGGGTATATTACTCTATATACCTATATATACATATAGGGAGAGAGAACTCACTGACCAATGAGCCCATTCCAGCTTCAGTATAGAATAAGCTGCTTTGTGATACAGATTAGAAAATAGAATCCTCTGCAGGGAGAAAAAGGAAGAAATGCATTACAAACATGATTGAATCCAACTGACAGTTTTGCAAGACTGAGAATGCAATGGAGATGTATAGGAAAGTAAATGGGGGGCACACATCTGAAAAGGAAAGCTGAATTAGCAAAGACAAGACAAAGGGCAAGGAGAGGCTGATGTTTTCCTTCCCAAGTTCAGCAGAAACTTGGCCATGAACTCAGTTTAGAACTGATCCCTTCATAGGGCCAGGATAACCTGGACTAATGTTTCTAGCTGTGCTATTCATTACTCGTCCTGGCAAGTAAAACCCCATAAGAGAAGACCCATTGTGTCAGACAGATATTTCCAAAGAGCATACACACAAGATAGATCAGGTAGTGCCATCAACCTTGCTTTAAGGGCTAATGCCAATAGAGTATGAATGTGACTTTCAGAAGACATTCACCCTGAGAAGCTGGCGGTCTCAGAATGAGGACCCACAATATGGGAGCACTATGTGGCAGCTCAAACTGGCCTAAGCTGCCTTTCACTCGATGCAAAAGTCTAAAAAAAAAAATAAAGGCCTGCAAATGGATTTTGTCCTTCTAGTGCTTTTCAGGGCCAGCGTCCAAAACCAGAACCCTGGTTTTCTAGTATCATGCTGGGCAGATATTAAAAGAAACTGAGGTAGAGTCCCCATCAAAATTATCTCCTTTAATGCTGTCTCCTCAGTCATGCAATAAAATTCTCTTCTGTCTCCCTACACCTCCCATCATTGGCCTCAGAGTCCAAGGCCACAGAAACATAAGCCTAAATATTTGTAAATATCATGATTTCACTCTGACTACATGTGTGTCTGCACAGAAATTCAATAGGGATTGCTGTTTTAAATCTCATGCTTGATTTCTCCAATTTTTAAAAGATTGCTATGGAAGGCTCTTCATGAATTTATTGTGCAGAAAGAAAAGTAAAACTGTTAGCACTACGCTAGCATTCATTATGCAGACAAGGTCGGTGCAGGGTAAGATATGAGGGCTGGATGTGAATGTATGGTGCTTGATCTCAGAATTCAAGCTGAACTGCTTAAATGTTTGTCTGTGCTAACACTGCTAGAATTAGCCAAGTCACTCCCATTTCCGATCCATAATGTCTGAAAGCTAACAATTCTCTGCCACACAAAAATGCAATGAAGTTCTTACATTGCTGAAACAGAACAGTATCTCATATTTAAATAAACCTGCAAAAATATGCATGACTAGGGATTAAAAAAACAACAAAAAAATCCCTTCATATATCACATGAGAAGTACCAGTATGTATTTTCTGTCTGCTTTTGTAAGGTGCATGTAGAACCTTTTAAATCTAGGGGTTAAACATTCAACCTTTACTTTGAACTTTCCCACCTCTGAAGTGTTTCCATAGATACTTAATATATAAGACAACCTGACCTTTGAAGGTGCTCTATTGAGTTTTCAAATATTATCTGACTGTAACGTTTTATCCCTAACCTGTTCTTGGCTTCTGTTTCCTATTAGTATGATGAATCTCTAGTTTTCACTCTGTAGGGGCAAGGTTTTTGGTTTTTTTTCTTCAAACTTTAGTAGCACAGCACTGGAGCCAGCCTTTGCTTCACCAGTTCTTTGATCACCTGAGTTCTCACAACAGAAACACAGCAAACCCATAAGCACTAGAAAAGCTTTGTGAATTCAAGTCCCTACTGCTCTTAAACAACCCCCATCCCCCTTTTTTATCTTCTTCCAGAATAAGCATAGGTTTAATTAGCTGTTTGCCACTTCAGCCATGACAGGCAGCAAGACAGCTTGAAGATATGGCACATCTTTGCTTGGCTGTTCCTCAATCTGTTACATGGGTAGCAAAGGCCATGCCAAATTCCTACCCTGTCCTAAGAGCATGTCCCAGCACACAGCCTAGTTACTGATCTACTGCATCTGGGTTGTTACATTCATCTGAAATGACTGGATTATAGTTAATATTTCAGGGAAATATCCCAAGTTACAAGAACTGGAAGAGCTGGGCCATTGACCTCAATGAAGACATGATAATTTACATCAGCCAGAGTAGCAGCTTGGTGGAGATTAGCTGATTTAAACCAGTGGAGGATTTCACCCATTATCCCGGGAAATGTTCCACAAAAATACAACGTTCCCTCTCATCCCTGTTGTCATTGTCTTAAGCAATTACTGTACTACATTCCCAAGAAAGGGTATAGCAATATACATTTTAATCTCAAGGTGACTTGCTGCCTGTTTTTCCATAACGAGAGATGACTGCTTTACTTCAGTAGCTTTTATTAGTGGTGAAAAAAGAAAAGGCAGTGATGATATTTTGTAATTGAATAGAGAAGGTAATTTGCACTCCAGTCTTCTTGGAAATTAGGTATTTTATTAGAAAAAGAAAAAGGTCTGAAAGGAATAACTGTCTTTCATGCATTGTGGTACATAAAAAAGCAAGAGAATAGTGGGGGCTGTCCCTTTCTTCCCTTGTGTACTTTTTTCCTGGAGAGAAAACCAGAGCTAAATCCTAGCCAGATCTCTGTGGCACTGCCCAGTTAGTTGGCTTACTATCTCTCAGGGGTCCTGAATGCGTGCAGCCCTTATGATTACAGGCCTTGTCTTGCACTGAAAATACCCAGAAGCAGCACAAGGAAAAAGAGGCATCAGGTTCTGGAAGAGTGTGTGAAGAGCGTGTGAAGACCTGCATTGTGTTCCAGCCTGTACCTAAGGAAACATCCTTTCCACATCCTACCTGCCACCAGCCCACAGGTGCCAGCACTGCAGAAATTATAGAAATGGACAGTAAATACATCCTTCATTGCTGACATATTTGAGGCTGCTCCTGCCTGCAAAAATCAGATGTCATGAAAAACGAGCACTGTGTACTCTAGCTATAGCTCAGGTGGCTGTCTGAAAAAGTAGAAAGCCTCAATTTTAAATAAAAGGCTTTGATTTAAAAATAGTGTCAAGAACTTAATGAATGAGACTGAAATCAGTGGCTCAGAGAGCTATGTTTCCACTTGAGTAGACTAGACGGTGGTTGAAAGCCCAAAGATTTTTGTTTCACAAAACATAAAGTAAGTTTTGACACCCTTTGGTAAAGTTTCTAGATAAAGCAAAAAAGCCTGCTTACAAGTCAAATTTACATTTCCATTTCATTATGAAATAGCAATTTCTTTTCATTTGCTTATTAAAATTCAGAATGAAACACAAATGGAAGGTGAAAAAGCCTGGTTTATTTTGGATTTCTTCAAGAAAAAAAGCACAAAAGCCAAACTGCAGAAGAAGTTGAAAATAAAGACTCTCCCATCAGAAAAAAAACCTGCTCATCTCCTGATTAAGGAACAAAAGTAGGAACAGTGATGTTTTTCAGACATTTAAAAAAAAATAAAATAAATAAAGAAAACCCCTGAAATACTGTTTCCTGACTGCATTTCATTCAATGGGATGGATTTTCTCACTGTTTTCATCTCAGACTTTTCTATGCCTGCAGGCCATGCCTGCAAAAAACAGATAATGCCACTGATACGTAACTAGAGAAGAACTCACTGGAGCACAGAGGTGTGAATGGTTGAACCAGCCTTGACAGGAACTCGAAAGAAGTTGATGACTTGTTGCTCAGAAAGGCACTACATGGTTGTGTAAGATGGGGATGGCAGGATCAGCTGTGATTTCAGATTTGAATCTGTCCTGAGTCTGGAACAGCCAGAAGCTGCAAGACTACAGCAGAAGAAAAAAACTTCTTAAGCAAAAACTTCCCATTTAGAAATCCTGGGTCACATGCTCTACCAAGACAGTCAGCTTCTTGAAATGAACAGAGCCCAGAATCGGGCCATCTGGACTTTTTGTTCATGTTTTCAGAGCATGGGAAATTCAGCAGCAACAGCTGTCATCAGGTGCAGCTGAACAAGTACATTTTAAGCACCACTTCTGTACATATGAAGTTTCACAGTTCAAAATTGCTTGGAGGATCTTCAAAAGGGGAAGGGAAGATGAACTGTAGATTTTAATAAACTGGTATGTTTTTGGTTTCTGCCTTTACCTTATTTGGTTGCTAAGTATATGGCAAGAATAAATGAAGATAGATAACCTGGGGGAAAAGAAACTGCATTGCAACAACAGTTCAGCCAAGCTTTATTTTTCAATTGGCTAAAGAAGCAGCTTCTTAAACTTAATATGACCTAGAAACTGCACATTCCCCAACAGTCCCAGCAGCCCTAATTAGTTGAAGAAACTGAGCGTTTTACCACATAACCTTCAAATTATCTCTTTGAATTCACTCTTTGCCTCTAAATCTCACTGGTTTCCCAAGTGTTTCCTTGTCTCATTTCATACAGCTAATGAAACAACTCAATCAAGGAGCAGGTTTTTATATGTGAGCATATGTCTGCATTCTAGAGGTCTGAAATTTGAAATAAATTACCACTCTGCTTTGTTTCTTAAAGTAAAATGAGCGTCAGCACCACATCCTCCTTCTGACACACAAATGGTTTGTCAAGTACCTCACCTCCCTCTTTACTCTCAGAAGAATACTTTCACATCTCAGGAGAAGAGTTTGGGCACAGGAATCCAAAATGCTTTATTTCTCATGTACAGTTGCTATTTGATATGTTTGGCCCCTCTCCAGCTTTACCTTTTGAGATGGGGAATTTTGCTCTGTACCCTGTGAAAGATTTTGTGAACACAACACAGTTCCTACTTGTCACGGCATTGATGTTGCCAGACCTGGCACATATGTATAGAAACAAAATTTTATCCAGGGCAGAGGGGGAAGGGGGCATCCTGTTCAGCAAAGGCTTCTCTTCCTTTTTCTTTTTTCTTCCAACAGCTGTTCAGAAATTATTTGTCTTTCAGTGACCCTTAGCCCAACTTCCAGGAACAGACCCCTAACCTAAGACATTTAACCTAAATGGACCAAAGCAGTGTGAGCTCATTCCCAAGTTTTGGAAATTGACCCACATGGAGGAAGCCTGGAATTTGTGCAGTATTTCTAGACCTTCTTTTGCCTTTTTCCTTGTTTTCTTTCACTCACTTGTTTTCACTATGACTAAATAGGACAAACACAATCAAAATTGCTATTAGAGTTATTGCCATTAGCAAATCCTCTACTAGGGGAGGAAACTGTTGGAGTTTAATCCATTTGAAATATCAGTCAATAGTATTAAGCTGGTTAAAGTGTTCACATCCTATAGGTACCTGATTACCTTCAAAATTTGGGGTCTAGCTGGCTCAGTCAGCTACCCCAGAATCCTCAATGTAGTCACTTTGCCTCTATCTCACTTTCAACCAACCCTAGTTAAGAACAGGCACTTAAGTCAAGAGATTTGTAAGCTTATCTGATCAGTGTTTTGAGGACAGCTGGTAAGCAAAAGAAAATGAAGTCAACTAGTCTGTAAAAAAATTTTAACACTACTTTTTTCTAAAAATATTCAACTAAAAGCTTGCTTAAAATATGAAAAAAGATTACTGGATTTTCACTAAAAACCCAAATCTGTTCCTGCTAAAGTTGTTGTTTTTTTAGAATAACTGAAGAACATTGTGCGTGTGAAGGTGTTTCATTGAAAAAAAATTTGGCCAGCCCCAACAATTCCTAGAGAACTTCTTCCTTTGTCTTGTTGTTACTCGTGGGGATAAGTACATAATGGGGTAAAGAAATTACGTATCAGCAAAGGCTCTTATCTGTCTGCTTTCTGAAACAAGCACACATTGTATATTTGATGACTATAAAAACTACAATGAGAATGCAAGCCCACAGTCTGCAGCATTATAACCCATTAATGCCAAGGCACAATGAAGAGAACAAAGGAAAACAAAAAGGGAAAAGATGAAAGAAAGCAGGGCATAAAAATCTCACCTCAAGAACCAGCTGGGAATTTTCCAACAGGATGATTCCCTGATGGAAAGCAACTTCCACAAAAATCAAGATTGCATTTTTTACAGTAAATATTTCAACTCCACAGTGAGGGAAATTGCAATGAAGCTACGAGATTTCAACAGTTTTCAACATTTTCAAATCCTACTTTAGGACAAAGACAAATGCTCAAAGACTGGAATATCTGTTAGGAGAAAAAAAAAAAAAGTCCAGATTTGCTCACTCACTTTGACCTTCCCAGGTAAGCTTTTCTTTTGACAGCCAAATTCCCATCAGATGGAAGCAAGCCAGTGATTCAGAACCAACTGAGATGTCATTGAGCTCACACCTTTGACAGCTTCTGCTTTCCTGGATGTTCTTGGAGGAATGTTATTCAGAGAAAGTTTGCTCAGGTTGCAATTCCTTTCAGATGCATTTTCTTTTCAGATTAACTGGGAACACAAACAGAAAATGACACCATCAATAAATGATCTATCCCTGTTCTGTACCATGTTCTGACTTCTCACAATGGGGTAACAGAGTAGGTTATTTGCTGGGCGTGTTCAGTGTCACATAAATACATCATATACTTCTGCTACAACTGTTATTCCTTTCCTAAGAGCTGCTCATTTTCTTCACGTGCAAAATTTCACAGCTGCTTGAAAATCTGCTTATGTTTCTGACACTATTTTTGCCTAGTAAGAGATCCACTCACACAACTAACTTGGAACTTTGCGAAAAACGCAACTGATTCCAGTTTTGTGTCAAAGTTCAGTACTGTGCGCCTTCCATGGCCATTATATTAAAGAATTAGAAATAGTAACATTTAGAATTACCAGACACTTCATTTACATATCTGAGAACCAAACTCTCTTGGAAACCTAGCTCTATGATGCTGAATTGATGTTCTACCAGAACATCTCTGCTCTGTTAATTGTGCTCTGTTAATTAACAGAGCACAAGACAGTTCTGCAGGCCAGTGAACTTGCTACGCAACTCCAGTGCTCACCTTTCTGTTACCTGGCACTGAAATCTTTAAGCAAACCAAAAATATTTCTTTCAACACTGTTTCTTCATGAGAAAAATTTACACTGCAGAAACTTTCTAACCCATTTAAAAATGTATCTGTAGTGTAAAGCATGGCTGGTTCAAGGGTACACAGTAATGCACCTCTGTTTCTTTCTCATTCTAACTCAAACCAGTTCGGCTTTGCCTACCTGGGCTTCTGCAAACTGAACGGAGCTTGTTGTCCTCACCCCGAGGTGTCCAGCCCAGGGCAGGGAGCTAGAAGGTGGTGTTCCTCCAGGCTGAGAGGAGCAGTGCCGGAGCTGGTGGACTGCTTGCACCACCTAGTGATGCCTGAGGGCTTGCACAGCTCCTCCTTCTTGCCTGAAGCACAAGTGAATCCTGGCTGAGGATGCTAGTGATCTCTGGATGGGAAAAAGGGAAAAAACAACACTTAAAACACAAATATTGTGACAAGGGCTAGCATTCCTCCTCAGCATCACCATTTTAACTGGCTTTTCCTCTGACACACCATGACGCACTAAGTTAAGTACATCTGCACCACATTTGTATGGATATCAGATGAACTACATAGGGCTTACAGGGCACAAGAGTGGTACTGGACTGAACTGGAGAAAGCAGGATGCAATGGGGAGGGTCAACAACATTTCCACATGCATTTTTCTGTAAATCCGAAGTTTTCAGACAAAAAAAACCTCTAGAGGGTCATTTATATTCCCCAGAAACACCACTTCCTATATTAAAGAAACTGCTTTCCGTGCAAAAACATTGTCACCACTTCCTTCACACTCGTCTATGAAGTGAGCTTTCTCTAGATGTTTTCCAGGATCCAGCTCATTGCAAGGAGGCAGCAATGTCTACATGAATATGTGACTTTGCAAACAGCTAAAGCGCGGTCTCTACAGGGTAAAAGGCTGTCCCCGTTGAAGCAAAATTCAAAAGATGACTGACTTAATTTGGCCCAGGAATTCACACTTACATTGCCACACACTTTGGTGGGAACAGTAGTATGTTATAAAAGGCAGGGATTTGTGGTTTTGGGTTTGGTTTGTTTTTTTTTTTTTAATTAGAAGTGGGACACAGGAGTCAGAAGTCTCAGGGTCTGTGCTGTAAGTTACTATGCACTTATTTTAACTTGAATTGTATTGCCCATTTCAGTTGACCTTTGCATAAAATAGGGGTAATTCTTACCTGTATTTCAGACTGTTTCCAGGCTTTGCTGGCTAATGCTTGAAAAAGGTGTAGAAATCTTTGAATGAAAATTCTGTAACGTAGAAATTCAGGGGATCAGAATTAAAACAGAATTTTTTTCTGTGCAAAAAAACATTTCTCTAGTTCTGCCATGGGAAGCTATTCACCTAAAAATGAGCTTATAGGCTACTGGTGACTTCATGGCGATTCTCATTCTTTCTGTCAAATTGAGCTTGAGGGCAGGGAAGATGGGAAGGGACGTAAGCAGAAGTGAGATGCACTCCGTTTTTCCTGGTACAATGTTAAAACCCAGGTTGAATTTGTGTTCCCAGAGATTAACTCAAGTATCTACTCACAGTCCAGTCTTTTATTACAATTATCCAAAGAGGTCTCACCTGAAGAGTTAAGTTGCTGAGTAACATCTATATATGAGCTGAGATACACACTTTTGGAGTCTGCATCGGTCTAGTGAAGAGCCACAGGAGCTTTTTCATTGTACTTTGGGCTATGAAGATACACATTGCCTTTTCTCTGCCTGAGCATTTCTCTGATGACTAGTCACTTAATTCCATTAGCAACTAATATTAGGCACTCTCCCATCTGTGGCTGCAAAAATGAAAATGCTATTACTTCAGGCAAGCCATAGGTAATTGGGCCTGAATAGGGGTGAGGGGGAAGGCATGTGTGTGTGGCGTGGATTTTCTGGTCTTTGTTTTACTTGATGGTCTCTTCTGCTCTTAATTTCTTTGGTTCTCGCATTTAAAAGGGCAAGCCAGTTGAGCTTTAAATCAATCATTTTTTATTATTAACTTGCAAATCCATAAAGGATTTCAAATGTTATTTGCTTTTCAGTGAGGGCATTATTAAGAATTAAACCCAAAAAGAGCAGACTTTTCAGGATCCTCCAGCAAACACAAACCCAGACAATATTAACACTACTCTGCTTCTCTTAATACAAAGCCACTCCATTGCTGTGTTTCAAACTAATTGAATGTTTATCTGAAAGCTTTCATTATGCTAATATCAATAGGATCCATCTCGATGCCAGCTTCTACTGAGATGACTCATTTTAATCTAGATTGTTGCAGAGCTCCATTGCACAGTAATATGAATTTAATGACAGAAGGCTTCAATTAAATCTCTGAGGTTTCCAGGAACATCTTCAGCTCTTCAGAAAGTTATTATCTCCCAGCCACGTTGATTGGCCAAAGATATTTTAAAGGCAACCACCTCCCCCACCTCATTATGAAGGCCCAAGCAAAACTGACATCCAAACAAATGGTGGTTAGTGAATCAGCCTTTTTGTAACGATAGCAAGAGTTAATGGAGTTTGGACATCTTGACTTTAGTATGTTCTTTGAGATTCATCTTCCTTTTTCTCCTGACTTTGCCACTTTGATGTTAACCTTCCCTTGCTATCATTGTACTTGTCCTTCTTTCCTTCCCCGGTACTCATACAACACCACGGGTCTTCCCATGAAGCATGTATGTCATGGTTTAACCCCAGCCAGCAACTAAGCACCACACAGCTGCTCACTCACTCCCCGCTGGTGGGATGGGGGAGAGAATCAGAAGAGTAAAAGTGAGAAAACTCATGGCTTGAGATAAAGACAGTTTAATAGGTAAAGTAAAAGCCGCGCGCACAAGCAAAGCGAAGCAAGGAATTAATTCACTGCTTCCCATCGGCAGGCAGGTGCTCAGCCATCCCCAGGAAAGCAGGGCTCCATCACGTCTAACGGTTACTTGGGAAGACAAACGCCATCACTCCGAACGTCCCCCCCTTCCTTCTTCTTCCCCCAGTTTATACACTGAGCATGATGCCATATGGTATGGAATAGCCCTTTGGCCAGTCTGGGTCAGCTGTCCTGGCTGTGCTCCCTCCCAGCTTCTTATGCACCTGGCAGAGCATGGGAAGCTGAAATGTCCTTGACTAGTGTAAGCTCTAGTCAGCAAGAACCAAAACATCAGTGTGTTATCAACATTATTCTCATCCTAAATCCAAAATACAGCACTATACCAGCGACTAAGAAGAAAGTTAACTCTATCCCAGCCGAAACCAGGACAACGTACTACTCACTGGTATATGTCCCAAGAAGATTTTGTGCATTTGTGTAACTGCCTGAGTGGGGTCTCCAGTGACAAAAGGGGATCCTTGACCCCGCTGTTCTTGAGCTCCAGAGTCTGATTATTAAAGCTTCCTGCTCTTACTGCTTACCCCTCTGATACATTGGAACAAGCAGGGGACCTCGAGACCCATCTTCTGCCAGGATAGCTCTTGTGAAGACAGTGGATCTGTGCCAGAAGAAAATTCCAGAAGTGTTAAATATCAGGGACAATTAGGTCCTTTCATTTGACCTCCTTTACAAACTCAAGGACAGAAAAGAGCCCAGATATTCGTATTATTTAAGAACACAATGCTCACACAGATACACACCCAATCTGAGGCCATCAAGTAACGAAGAAACCGAGCAAAGATTCTCATACATTTTGAGCTGTTAATTGGCCTCACTACTAATAGCTGATGCTTATTTTTAAGGTTTTTTTAATCTAAAAGTACTGTGTCTTCCTAACCTAAATCAAGGTGCTTCCCCCTCATACAATTACTTCTACATTATTGCCAAATCACATCTCAATCAGCTTCATGTTTAGCAGAACAAATTGCATTCCTTTACTCTCCCACTTTAATGCCCTATGGATATAATTATAACACGCAAAAATAGCATTCCTTGTTAACATTTCTGTGTCAATAAAACATGGGTGTGCTTGACAACTACTGTAATTTTACATCAAGGATCTGAAATCTGCCCTGGGACTGCTATACTTGAAGTCAGGTACAGTTTCCTCTCGACATTATTGGGATTTGTCTTGAAGATGAAAAATTCCCAGAAAAGCTCTGCTGTCTGTCACTCCTTGCCCCACACACCTTCTAATGCAACTGCCTGCATTCAAACACCAAATCCTTTATTACTGTGCTTTGCAACCTCTGGCAGATATGAGAAATTCCACGTCAGTCAAGAGAAATATGAATAAATGCCTTGTCACCACTGAAAGCAGAGACTAATGAATTCAAATTCTTTTACAAAGGCTAGGTTCATGTATAAATCAAATTGAATAAAAGATTTATCACATCAATCTGCATTATACACATATCTTCCAGGAGTTATGCTACTTTAAACATATTTGTCACAGTATTTCTGACGTATGCAGGACTTTTATATCAGTAACGACATCTAAGTAGCATCAGAATATCACCAAACGCTTTCAAACCTGTGGATCTTTATTAGACATTGCCAGAAATAACTTAGTTTCCAAAGACATTGCAAGCATGCAGGTTTCTTTAAGCAGCTGAATGGATTTAGCCATCCTCAGAATCAAGCTCTGTGTGAATACAGATATGGCACCTAGATAAGAGACATGATGGGCTTGGCTTCTGTTCAGCCCTTGGGTTGGAACTTGCACAGACTCTTCACGTTCTATCTACACAGGTGTTTACTCAGAAGATGAGTTGTCCCAGCTCCTTCAGTTACTGTCAGAGTTCAACAGCTGTTACATACAATCTGTATTTCCTATACATAGGCAGCAAGTGTTTTCAGAGCTGCCAGTGTTTGGAGGAGTGATGGTACTCTAAAGCAGCAGGACCAGTGCTCAGAGCGTAGGTTTAGTGGTGTTTATTACCAAGAAGTCCAAGTCATGACCCAGTAGCAACTGGTCAGTCTGTACAGAAACTTCATGTCTGCATCTCTTGTTTGTCTGCCAATTGGTTTGCTTTAACATGCAGAAGAAGAGGTCCTCAAACCAAAACCTGTACGAGCAGTCCAGCAGCAATTCTCAGTAGGCATCTCTGAAGAACCACCGATGATCTTTTTGCCTTTATGAATTGGACTGTGCCAGAGCATGCCTGAGCATGCAGCAGGCCCTGCTCCTTAAATGTGGTTTGAAAGTGGCTGTGAACAATTTCAGCACCCTCAAGAGCTTTGGAAGTTTCCAAATCTGTGCCTCTGGAATATTTTAAATTACTAGAGCAGTAACAGCCCTAAAAATTTCTCAGGCCAAACAGCTGCTAGCTGTCATGTTCCCATATTTTTAAAATGGTTCTGGGGACCAGTTATGACCAGTGCCTTGCAGTTTGGCATGGAAAGCAGACTAATTTGGGAACTACTGCACCTAAGCCAACAGGCATTGGCTGGCTCCTCCATTACTTCAGCACAGACACTCTTGTTGAGCTGAAGAGCTTAATGGGGACAGAAAACTGAGTATCATTGTGCTACCCACAGAGATGATTGATACCTTTGAGAGAATGATAACCTAATCTCCCCTTATCCCTTGGAAAAGCCATGCTGAATTGCCATCAATCTGTTTTACTAGCAATTTAAAACTGACTCCGCATAGAAACAAAGAACTTAACAAGCTGTGAAAGGACAACATTAGAGCAGGACTGGAGATTTTGTGCCCTGAAGTTAAAGATTCTTGGTAACATTTAAGCCAAGACTTTCATATCTACAGAAGGTATTCAGTATTTTTCTGTGCAGCCTTAAATTTTCCTGCTACTTATTTACATTGCTTCCACAGCTAGAGATACCTGGTACCCTGTGGTACAGAACAAAAATTCCTGCCCAACAAGCTCAGAAAGGCCTAAATTTCTGGAAGAGTCCCTAAGAAAATAAGATCCCTTCACAGTGAGCAAAACTCTGCCACCCAAAGCAAGCAGCCTTTCTGCACCACTTTCTGCAACTCTGACACAGCAGCCTTACCACATCAAGCCGTCTTTCAAGAGCCACGGTACTGCCAGGGCAATGGGGTATTACTGGTGCAGTTAGCGGCACTTCTCGCTTGCAGAAAACAAATTGGTAGCTGTGCCCCATGGGCTGTCCATTTTACAACTGATGCATCGCTGAACTAAACAGGGCCAGATCCATCCTTACCAGAAGCAGGCAAGGCTCACCCAGGTCTGGCTCTGGACTGGCTTCCCACAGGCACATACGACCTTGGTCACAGGAGCTTCTCTCTGTGTTTGCAAGCAGCAGTAAATAAAGTCACTCTCAGTCACTGCACTTGCTATACTCAGAGGCACAGAAAAATGAGGTCACACAAAAGGTTCAAAGGCTGAGTCAGGCTGACCAGAGCTGCTAGTTTCCAACTCTCAGTCCAGCAGCGTAACTTCCCACGTCACACAACTGATCGGGTGAAAACTGAGTGTTGGGGAAAACCCACCTGCTCTGACAAAACACCCATCCAGAGAGATTTCTTGGAGAAACTCTGAATCATCACTAGTGTGGTTCCTCCAGATCCCTGGGAGGCTCCCCTTTGGGTTACATTCCTGCACTCCGCAATTCAGACTTGGATCTCAATCTTTTCATCCTGGATAAGTACCCTGCACTGATCTGAGGTTGGTCTCCTACCCTCTCCCCAAGAGTTGCATCACAAAGCATACAAAAAGAGATTTAAGCCTCAGACTTCGCAGCACAGCTTCAGATCTCTTAGCACAGCAAGTCACCAGCCCAAGCAGGTGCATTTTACGACACCAGCATCAACAGAACAGCCAGTCAGCCCAGTCACCCTGCAAAGAGTGCCCGTGGGCGCTGGCCACATCTGCCTGGATCCCACCTGCAGAGCAAGACCTACTGATCATTAACACAGCAGTTGACGATGTTGCCAAATCTCACAACTTAATCACAAATATTATGGATTCTCCCCCCTCCAGGAGACTTGACATTTGATTTTCTGAAAAGCAGTTAGGTAGCTAATTATCATCACAGCTAGGAAGAAAAGTCATTCAATCCTGTGCAGGTTTCATGCAAAGTTTCAGCTTTCTTTAAAACCACCACCTCTTCTGAGCACTTATCTGCAGAAAGACACTTGGAAGCGGTATATGTTTACACTTAATAGTCAATGAAAAGAAACACTGGAGCTTCCTTTGTCAGACAAAGCCCCCAGTCTCATTATCTGGTGCCTTAGCTGATGATTTTCAAATAGCTAGGCTGCATGACTTCCGAAAGCTGGGAGTGCAGCAATATTGCCCCCAGAACAAGGAAAACCGGAGCACACCAACTCTTCAGAGAAACTCTGCTTTAAGCATTCGTCAGACATACTTCCCCCCTCCCGGAAGATCACAGGGCATACTGATAAGGATGACCTGAAATGGCTGTGCAAATGCTAGACCAGTGATCACATTAGCTGCAGCCTCTTCCCTTCTGAGGTACTTGGGTGGCTGAGTAGACGGAAACAGCAGGCATTTATTGCTGATCAGCAATTGCTATGCACAAAAAAAAGTCTGTTTTGGAGGTGATATTCTTATGCATTAAGGTGCTATTTGGCACACATGATGCCCTGTGCAGCAAGACCTGTCTATATACTGCTTTATTCTATAGGGTACTATAATCCTTCTTATCTGATTTTTTCAGTGCTTCTTCCCCACACTCAAAGACAGGTGACTGTATGTACATTACAGCTTTTTAGATCCTCTGACTAAATGTCACTTCCCTTCGTGAAGATATATTTGTTACAGTCAACACCTGCCAGCCAAACAGAGGAGCAGCATTTGATTTTTTTAAAGCAGCTGGAATTTTCTCTTTTTGCTTTCTTGTTGTCACATCAGCCAGCCCCCTGCTATAATCCAGAACAAGCACAGGCTGCAGAGTCTGAAGGCAGCACGCATCTCTGGGGAAGGAGTTTTGGGTATCTTGTTACCTAAATGTTGATAGCATCCATTCCTTTTTTAAGAGTACAGTATTTGCAAAATAATGTTAAGCCTATGAAGCATTCCCACGAATGCCTGCAGCATTTGTACAATCATCAATTAGACTGTATCACAGCCTTGTACATCTTCTCACGATGGCCATAAAAGCAGTCAGGTTACTTGTCTATGGTCAGAGGGACTGTATCTGAAGCAGGAATGGAGATTGAGCATTCCTTGTAGAAAGGCATTGCTATTTTCTTCTGCCAGCCTTCTGTAAGGAAACAAAAATCTGCATCCACACTGGCTGATTTTTGCCTTTCATAAAAACCAAAACAAACCCAACAGACCATAAATATCACGAGAGAAACTGAATTGTTTTGAAAACATTTACTCGGAAGCAGGCACTCTGGATCAAAGCCTGTCCCAGCCCTTTTCTGGAGAACGACGACGCGCCCGAGGCCTACCGGCCTCACGGCCACCGGAGAGGCGGGAGGGGCCCTGCCGCCACCACAGCCGCGCCGCGCCCCGGCGCTGCCCTGGGTCCCCCGCCGCCCCGGTGGCGCAGGGCGCCGCCCCCGCAGCCCCTCAGGGCTCGGGCCGCCGCCGGCGGAGCTTGGGCCGCCCGGGAGCCGGCACAGACCCGCGCCGGCGGCTGTCCCAGGCGGGGCGAAACGCCTCCCCACACGCGGCCTGGGCCGGTGGCCCTGTGAGGGCCTCCCCCCTTCCACCCGCTCCCTCCTTCGGCGGCTTTGTTCCCAGCAGGTAATTAGCGCCCGGGCTGGAGAAGAAGCGCTTTACCTGGCTGCCGCCCGCGGACGCTAGAGGTCACTCCTGCCCCACGACAAGGCGGCCGGCGCCGCGGGACGCTGTAGAGCGGCGGCCCCGAAGGCCCTTGGAGAGGCCGGGGAGGGGGCTCAGACGGCGGGGGAGCGGGGGCGCGGCGCCGCGGAGGGGCGGCTGAGGATGCCGGGGCGGCAGGGTCCAGCCAGAAGGAGCTGGGGCTCCTTTCCTCCTCCGTTGCTGCTTCGTGCAAGGGCTGCCGCTGGCCTGAGGCAGTTCAGCGAGTTGGTTCCCCTGCTGCGCGCAGGCGTTCCCCTGCTCGGCCCGCTGCTGCCAGCGGGAGAGCCGGCACCTAGTCGTGCCTAGCACCACTGCCTTCTGCACACCTGAAGGCCGTTCGTTTCACGGTGGACTGTAAAGTGAGAGGGAGGTTGGGAACTAGATCCAGGAAAATGGGAGAGACCCTGATCCTTTATAATTTCTTCTCATTCACCAGGGAATGCCGAGTACTGACTGCCACTACATCTTATCTTCATGTGATTAAGGGAAGATACTCTATGCTTAGCATGAGAGAGGACAGTGACTGAACTAACAAAGTGTCCTGCTGGTATATCAGTAAAAGGTCAAATTTTGATCTTCTAAATACCAGAATAGAGCCAGAGGGGCTTCAGTGGAGGACTCCAGACTTCACAGGTGGAAGTGACAACAGAATTTGGCCAAATAGCTTAATTTCAGTTCCCCATCAAAAGCTGCTAAGGATTAGCAAATCCATTAACCCTACGGAATGCATTATACTTTTTTTTTCTTCTCACTAGTAAGCCAAAACTTTAAGCAATGCTCAAAGGAAGCCATGGGAGGAAGAACAGTACCTTTGGCAGGGTGGGTGCAAGGGAAGCAAGTTTGACATTAAGCCATCAGGTAGAATCCCTGTTCTTAAAAAAAAAAATTGATGCAACTTCATTTTCCAAACAGAAAATGGCCTTCCAAGCTTTCCAACTAATCAGGATGATAGATATTTTAACATTACTCACAAATAACTGCAGGCCAAGTATTTCCAATGCTTTGCCTCTCAAGCAGCCATAAAAATAGCCAATCACAGAAACTGCCATATAACTGAACAAGTTTTTCCAGTTCAGTGTCTTCACCTTCCTCTGAGTGGCTCATGATAAAGTAGAGTTGAAAACAGCAGCAAAAAATGTAGAAGTGCAGAACTGGCCGTAATTCAAAAGATGTCACTAATCATAGACATAGGGGGGACTCTCAAATGAGACAAAGTGGCAAGAACTGCCATTTGTGGTTCCTTGGTTCTCTGTATGAAACTTTAGTGCACTCTGGATCGGTAGATATATTATGAATGAAGAGGGAAGACAAAAGAATGAAGAGTGGAAGCAAGAACTATCCAGGCCAACGTCATTAAAAGTAAAATTGCTCCTCCTTTTGTACTTGCTTTTTCAGAACATTAGCTCTTGCCGTTAATACAATCCAAAATGACATGGCGCTTCACATCAGCCTAAGCATCAGTCTAATCAAACAGCAAAATACAAGGAGCCCAAAAAAAGGTCTCAGAGGTGCTCTGGGAATGCAAATGATAGAACAGGTGCGGAAACAATGCGTTATAAGGGGAGTTTGTCTACAAAAGGAAGAGCAGAAAGAATGATTTAATAGTGTGGCTGATGAGCAACAGGGTATACTACATACAACTGTCAGCTGATTTGGTATAGCTGAGCTGGTAAGTCTGTCCGACGAGAAGACACTGCTTTTATTTTACCTTGATTCCAGCTCAGGAGTGTTTTAGGATGTGCACTAAGATGTAGCAAAAAGACTTACCAATTTCTGAAGCTAGAAAGCTGCTTGGGAGTGGCTAATTAGCAGAGAAAAAGCAGCTACTCTGCTGCAGGTCTCCAAGACCTTTTAAGTGCCTGTTCACTCTTTTCTGCAGTGTGCTGTAATCTTGACTGTTAAAAAAAAACAAACCAGGAGCCACCATCTTAAGTTATGGGATGTTTTATGGCTCATGAGCAGGGTTTGAGGTACACGAAAGGGATGTTCTACAAACCTTTCAGCATTAATAGGCTATTGTGTGCTGGCCTGTGATGGCAGAGAACTGGAGTCAGTGGTCAGCACGGCCTCTCCCGTCCCGGTCCTTTTTTGCTGGCAGTGATCCACACACCTAGCTCCTTCTCCTGTACTGTGTTAGGACTCTAGGCACATGCTGGTAACTGAACTACTGCCATACTTCAAAGGAGGAAAAAGGGTTGGAGAATAGAGATATTCAGAACTAGGGTTACACCTATAAAGCAGTGTAGAAAACTTACTACACTGAACAACCCTGCCAGAGGAAGTTTGCATTGCTGGCTGTGATGTTCCCTACAAATTCCTTAAGCTGAATACTGATACTGACATCAAGGGACCATTGTATCAGCCTGGAAATGTCACACAAATTTCAAAACCATTTTCACTTTTTTCTAAAAAAAGTCTTCAAGAGCTTTTGAGTCTCCAATCAATGTAGTAATTTTATTCTACAACACATTTCAAAAATCTATGAGGTCTGTGAAAGGAAATATAATCCTAACATTTGCCTTTCAAATATTTGATGCAAGTGAAGAACAGTTCTGTAGTATCCACAGCAATGCCTTGTTATTAAATTCATTGAGTGTGGATATATTTTAGATCTGTAGATATTTGCATAATTAGCATACTTGATAAATCATTACTAAGTTACAGTTAATTGTTCAATTAATTATGAGAAAAATCAATTTGGAAATTGGAGAAGCCTTACAAGTTGCAATAAGACTGAAGAGCAGATGAAAGGAAAAGGTAAATTCAATTAAAACCTCATCTAAGTCAACTTCATCATTTTTAAGACAGTGAAGAGAGGTGAGCAATATCCATCCTCCTGTACTGCTGTGAGTTACTGCTTCTCTGCCATTGAGTTTTCTGACACCATTAGCTCCGATCCTCTGAGCTTTGCACGGTAGCTCAGCCTGTTACGCAGAGACCATTAGTCTCCCTCAACTCTAGGCCCACTTTCCCCGAGGAAGGTTTACATACACCAACAGAGATGCTTGAAAGCTCCTCGGTTTAATAGTACATTACTGGGAAGTAGCTTTCTATGACCTGGAGTCTTTTCATTCATTTCTGCAGGCTCAGCATAGGGCTTATAGCAAATATAGCGAGACCCTGAGTACACCTGCGATGGGTGCTGCCTCTAACGCTGCCTTCAGCTTCGGTGACCCTTCTTTGATACAGAGCTGTGAGCAGCAAACTTCAGACCGACTTCTACAGAAAGCGAGAGCCTGGGTGCGTAGGACTGTGCATCACATTATCCACACTGGGGGGGAACAGAAAAGCTCATTTAAGGTTTGCTTTTTAAAGAGGAAAGAAAAAAGTCAGGGTGTTACCATAGAAGAGCTGAAGAGCAGAGGGTGAATTGCCCTTCCCACGAACCAGCATTGCAGTCACATCTGCAGACAAGGCAGAAGGACGGCTCACCACGGTAGGGGGAGGCAGCATCTTGGAAGAGCCTGGGAAGTTCTGATGTTCTTTCTTGGACCACTTTAAAGCACAGCCTCTGCTTTTCACATGTTTCTTAGTAACATGTCTTAGCCGTACCCTCACCCACCAGCAGGTTTACTTTTCCAGCAGCATTTGAAGTGAGAATAACTGCAATTTTAATAATGAATGCTTTCAGATGTGTATTTATTTTTAGTGAACAGTCTGTTCCTCCCTCCTTTCCTTGCTTTCCCAGGTAATTGGGTACACATCTCCTACTAAATTACCTTTCATTCTTTGCCATTGTCTTCTGATGAACTTTTCCCCGTCACTCACACTTCCTTGGTAGCTTAGAAAGTCAGCCAGCATGTAATATATTTGACTGTTTTCGTTATGATATTAATAATGAAACTCCCTTTGGTTTTTTTTTCCAGTTTTCCCAGGCTACAAATTACATAGCATGCAAATACAGTAACTTAAAATCTTTGCAAAGTCTAATTTTTGCTCTAGCCGTTTAACTATTAGAAGCAACGTTCTTCTGTTTGACATATAATGTGTTGCCATGTCCTTTCTTCCTCTGCTTTCCTATCTCCAGCTCCCTGTGAATCCTAATAATAAAAAGAACACAACACCTGGAGACTCCAGCATGACAGATACTCCCCAAGGAATAAATGAGGGCCCCCTTTATGCTCCTGTGAGCTTTTTTGCCAGGGGAGCTGGCTGTGGGTGAGAACGCAAATACAGACAGATATCCCAGCTCAGCTGACCATGGATGACTGTATTGAATGTAAGTCTTCACAATTAGTGAAAAAGAGGAAAGCTGGATGTTTCATAATGCTTTTGACAGTGAGAACAAGCTGCATTAGAAAGGAGGTTTGTTTTGTTAGCTTTTAGGAAATAAATGATTGCGGTCCTGATTCAGACATCTCTGTGTTGCTAAACGCAAAATGCTGATGCTCCCCAAACAGTCTTTCAGTTATTGCTCATATTGTTCTTTTTCTTGACATTTTCCTATTCTGTTATTTCAAATGTCTGCTTCAACACGTCTGTGATTACCTGCTAACCACATGCTATTTTTCTTACAGAGTTGCACTCTAACACAACTGCATTACCTTTTTTCATCAAAGGAAGCAGGCGGCATTGAGATGTGTTTGGCATCAGGCAATATCCAGGGAAAAATTTGCTTGAGAGTGAAGTTCAAGGTCACCATAAGAGAAATTCAACCTGTTTTTGCAAGGTAACTTTGTCTCAATAATTTTAAAGAATCTTTATCTGAATGTTAGCCAAGCAGACTATTGTTGTTATTCAAGGTGCAGGGCTGTATTAAAATGCTGAACGCTTGCTCTTTCTCAGTTTTTCCTGTTTCATTCAGCAAATCCTGGAAAGTTCTAATTAAGACGGAGAAAAAAGAAATCAATGGAAATTGTGCTGCGTTCATCTCAGCTGCATCAAGCAAATGCTGAAAATCTGGAACAAGTGCAATTGCCAGAAGTAGTTCTGCATAGGCTAATATCTGCTGCTTGGTTCCTCCAGAACTGAAAATGCAGTGATAACTCATAAGCGCTCTATATGAGGTAAAAGCAAATATATGCCAGGCTAGTCTGAAAACTAGCAGATCAGCTTTATGATGCTCTTGGTCTTACCAACTGCTACACCTAGGGCTAGGGAAACAGTGGGTTTGTACAATGTATGTACTTGTATGCCCTGAGGCATATCACCGAATACCATATTTGTAAAGGTATTTAGGGGCTGTTAACTTCTGATTTTACTGAGTACGGGTGCCTTACCAGCTCTTCAAGTATGACCTTTCCCTTGTATGTGCTCAAGTTACCTGGACATAAAAAAAAAAAGCAGTAAAACGTTTCCTCACAGTAACATAGGGATTGATGTATTCAGGTTTGAGATACTGAGGTAGTTTGGTGATGGAAGGGGCGTAGGTCCCCCAGAAATTCCCCAACAAGGATTCTTCATGTACCTAAAGTCATCCCTTCATATCCCCGACCCCAATCAGACATTTCTGAGCCCAACTCATCAGCTCCAGCATGGCTGGAAGCCATACAAGGAGGCAAATGGAGGATCTCCTGGTGTCCCCACATCGGTGTACAGGTCTTTCACCAGCCAGGCGCTACCAGCAGGTCCCAGATGACAGCAGCAGTTTCCCTTCTGGGCTGAACTGAACTGCACTGAAGTCAGCATCATCTGTCTGAACAAGTCACGCTGCTCATCAGGTCCTCACAAGGGCCGTCCAGGAGCTGCTGTGTTCTGTTATGGGGGACGTACACCCCGCTGTATGGTAATTAGGGCTTCGGGCAGACTTTGAAAAGGTCAGGTTTTTATATAAGCCTGTTACAAGAGCCTCGAAGGCTGTTGAACTCACAGACATTTGCCCCTGCAGTTACGTGCCCAGTAACCCCAGCCATAGAGCTCTTTCCCACCTAGTGTTATGGCGGCATATCAATATTTGTCACTTGTTATTTACGGATAAAAAGGTGGCATTTCAGGGGACACCAGGTCTCCTGTATTTAATAGGCTTAAGCCAGAGGATCAGTTCTTTGCCAGGTTCTTTCTTGCTGTACCGCTTGATGGCACACTTGCATTACCACACGGCAGGCTGAAGGCAGGACAAATCAACAAGCAAATCCTATCCAAAGTTGTTCCACTTAATTTGTTTTGCATCATGAATGTACCTGTTTAATTGATTAAAGGAATCTAACACTGTAGTATTGAGTAGGAATAAGCAGGGCATACAAAATAATTACACCAAGAAAGCCCTGTATTTTGCAATTTTAATCCCAGATATTGCCTGGATAATTCATTACTTTTTCATTCTTTCAGTAAGTTTGGCAAGAAACTTGCCTTTGTCTTACTGAAACTTTTCTGTCAAGGGTGTCAAATTTTCCTTGCCCAGTATTTTCTCCTTTCTCTCTATCAGAAGGTTTGTAGCAGGTTTGTCCATTGCATGTGCTCATGCGTGGTTCAGGGTTTTCTTTTGTCCTTTTGGTTCAAAAGCAGCAATGAATTGCTACTGAAACTAAACAACGATACCTTCTGTTTGGCTAGACGGTAAATGGAAATTAATTTATGTCCTCTGAGTAATAAAATTATGATTCAACTTCATATCAAAGGAACATTCTCCAGTGGGCTGTATGAGGTTAGTAAGTGAGCACGAAGTGTTACCACATATGCCACTTCTCTCTAGATGGTTATAAATACATCAGCGAATGCTGCAGGTGGTTACAGGCCACAGGTAGAAACAACTTGCTGGTCTGTTGGATTTTATGACTTCACGAAGAATGTATTAAAACATTTATTAGCTCTTTATATGCAGAATCTTAATGGCAAATGTAACTGACCAGGACCTGAAGTTAAAATGCTTCAGGGACGGAGGTGAAATCTTCAGCGGGTGGCTGACTGTCATAGGAGCATCTCCTGTTCAAGGGCTGGGATCCAAGTTCTGAATGAGAACCTCAAGGGGAAAACTGGAAGCATCTCAGTACAAATGACTGCCAGATGACCCTGGGATTTACCAAGGCCTAAATACCACAATCTTTTTT
Organism: Nipponia nippon; assembly: GCF_047370975.1. Taxonomy (NCBI): domain Eukaryota; kingdom Metazoa; phylum Chordata; class Aves; order Pelecaniformes; family Threskiornithidae; genus Nipponia; species Nipponia nippon. The sequence continues at coordinate 60,683,645 of NW_028262380.1, forward strand.
TTTTTTTTTTTAAAACTTTACCTCGGCCACAATGCAGTTGCTAACAATCTTTCCTGACCGTGACTTTAACTGTCTGATCCCTTACTTTGACACTTAATCAGCTCCCCTGAGGGCTAAATTAGTGAGCACAGACCTCTTACCTTTGTTGTGTAACTACCCTTGTTTAACTTTTTGCATTTGTTCCCCTCCTCCCCCAACACTCCTTCACTACTTCTACAAATGCACAGGTAAAAGAGGGGCTAGAGCTTTAAACCAGGGAGAGCTCATGCTTTTTATTCTCCCTGGAACAACAGAGGAGCAGAGTGGGAGCCTCACAAATAAAGTGTCATGGGTAGGCAGCACCTGAGAGGTTTTGAAGCATGTACTGTCCTGACTTCCTCCATTACCCACTGAATTGCATTGGCAGCGATAATTGCAGCTTCAGGAAAAATAACTGCTAAACAATGATAGCAGTAAAGCCCTACAGCCTTTCTCAATTAAATTAAGTGGAAATTTAGTCCTTGAGTACTGCTTCTGAAACTGGCTGAGCAGAATAAGAGCAAACGCCCTGGTGGGTTGGAGGATAGTTTAGCACAGGAGGAAGACTGCTCGCTTTGCTCTGTGGCCATCCTTCATATGGCCCCCATCTGAAAAGTCAGTGGCTACCTCCGCCTGATATCTAATGTTGGCTTGAGAATAAAGGCAACAGATTGCAAGTTGAATCTACTCCAACAGGCCATGTAAGCTGGTGAATTTAGGGGAGGGCCATTGTCATCATCATACAATGATCTGGATGAGGGGATCGAGTGCACCCTCAGTAAGTTTGCAGATGACACCAAGCTGGGTGGGAGTGTTGATCTGCTGGAGGGTAGGAAGGCCCTGCAGAGGGACCTGGACAGGCTGGATCGATGGGCCAAGGCCAGCTGTATGAGGTTCAACAAGGCTGAGTGCCAGGTCTGCACTTCAGTAACAGCAACCCCATGCAAAGCTACGGGCTTGGGGAAGAGTGGCTGGAGAGCTGCCTGGCTGAAAAGGACCTGGGGGTGTTGGTTGACAGCTGCCTGAACATGAGCCAGCAGTGTGCCCAGGTGGCCAAGAGGGCCAATGGCATCCTGGCTTGTATCAGGAATAGTGGGGCCAGCAGGACCAGGGAGGTGATCGTCCCCCTGTACTCGGCACTGGTGAGGCCACACCTCGAGTACTGTGTTCAGTTTTGGCCCCTCACTACCAGGACATTGAGGTGCTGGAGCGTGTCCAGAGAAGGGCACTGAAGCTGGTGAAGGGTCTAGAGCACAAGTCTTATGAGGAGCAGCTGAGGGAGCTGGGGTTGTTTAGTCTGGAGAAGAGGAGGCTGAGGGGAGACCTTATTGCTCTCTACAACTGCCTGAAAGAGGGTTGTAGCCAGGTGGGGATCAGTCTCTTCTCCCAAGTAACAAGTGATCAGACAAGAGGAAATGGCCTCAAGCTGCACCAGGGGAGGTTTAGATTGGATATTAGGAAAAACTTCTTCACTGAAAGGGTAGTCAGGCACTGGAACAGGCTGCCCAGGGAAGTGGCTGAGTCCCCATTCCTGGAGGTATTTAAAAGATGTGTGGATGTGGTGCTCGAGGACATGGCTTAGTGGTGGACTTGGCAGTGCTAGGTTAACAGTTGGACTTGATCTTAGGGGTCTTTTCCAACCTTAACGATTCTATGATCTCTGTAGCCATCATTTCTCTTCTGGTTTTGCATCAGCAGCTTGTACTCCCACTGTTATTTATCTGTCTCAGCCACAACCTCTTGATCTTTGAAGGCTATTTTGGTATTGTTAGTATACCCTTTCAACCTCATTTATTTCTACCCTTTCTGCTTATCCCAGTACTTGCAGTTTTTATCAACACCAGCTGCAAACATTTCACATTTGTTAATGGGTCTTACAAACTTTAGTCTTACAAAGTAGAACTTTTTGTCTCTATACGTTCCTGTGTGAAGGGGAACTGGAGTAATTTTCAGTAACAAAGGAAATATCTTTACACTGATTTGATGTAAACTACCCAAAATGAAAGAATGAAGCAAAGAAGTCTTTGCCATAATACTCAGTGAATCCAGGAGATTTTTTCAAATTATATCTGAAAGAGCATTTACTTCAGCCTTCATAAAGGAGAGGGAACTCTGCCTTAATGAACATTATTTAGGATAAAGGTGGGTTAGGAAGGACAGGTTTTTCTGGAACAGAACAGCTGAAAATTGATATAGCCTTTTAACCTCTTTCTTCAGTGCTTAGAAACAATAACCCAAATAAGTAGAAAGGTTTTTAGCCAGCCTTTACATAATGTAGCTCTTTTAAGGAGTGCTGTCTCAAAGTGATGCTGTCAACTTTAGTATCTATTAAATGAAGACCATGCAAAAAAAATAAAGGTGAGATGAATTGAATGTTTTTCATTACCACTGAAATGGGGTTTTCTGCAGCTCAGGGTATTTACCTGTCTGTACAGTATGCAAGATAGTGTGTGGGTTTGCATTCAGAGTTTAGGTGACTTGTATCAATGCAAATTCCTTGAGGGAAAACAGTAGCTTGTGAGTTGGTAGGACAGGCAGCAGTGGCATGGCAGAATAATGGTGACTTCTGAAGAGTCTGCTCAGCCTGTTGGAGACAGAATTTATTCAGGTCAGTCTCCAGGGGACATGGGCTCCAACTGGTGCTCGGGAATAGAGGCTAATTTCTCCCCTCCACTTCCATGTGGCATACCTTGGTTAAGGGTCCCTACCCCTGGCACAGAGGTGGTCCCCAGTGGCAAGTCAGGAGTTTTTATCCTAAAAGCATTTTTGTCAGGGGATAGTATTGCTTCCCTACTCACATGCATCAGGCCTTCCATAAAGCACAGAACTGGATGGATGCATGCATCTCACTGCTGCTCAGTGCAAAAGGGAGGATGAGGACATGGCCTTACACTTTCTCCCTTGGGTCAGGCAAATCTTACTCACTACAGTGCAGTTCTTACGCGAAGTATCTGGGAAGATTTCTGTATCCAAATTGTTCACAGTACTTAGAAAAACTAAAACTTTGGAAAGCAGGTAGACACAGCCCATGGCTGTGACACAAGAAAACGGGGTGCATTCACCTATGTCTACCATCCAAAGCTTGTCCACTGAAATCAATTTGTGTCATTCTCCTCATAAGGTGACCAAGCTCTTCACAGTGCTTGGGTCTAGCCTGAAGTTTCCTTTCTCCCTTTCATCATCATTTCTTGTGCCAGTTCCCCATTGCTTTTGGTGTATTTTGAGCAGCACTTAACCCCAGCACTCTGCGACAGGCACTTTATCAGTGTAACAAAGCATTTCTGGTCTTGTGGGAAACAGAAGTCGTCGTCTGTCTGGAAGTGGCCAAGACTTACTACAGGTGTCATGCAGAGTCAGAGGCTGAGAAGAGAGAACTTGTCAGCTTTACCTCGATAAGCCCATGAGTGTGAAAGACATGCCACATGCAATTTCCATTACAGAGATCACCAGGAATCCATGAGAACCATGAATGAGTGGAAGGAGTCAGGCATGCAGAAAATTATTCAGACCAGAAACCTTGGGCAGTTCCACGTGTGCCTGCTTTCCATAGGAATCAAGAGGATTCTCAAAATTTTCTTACAAGATCAAGAGAAGATCATCCATTACAAAGTACATCAAGATAGCAAGATAACATTTTCAAATTAATCTTCCTATTTTTTTTCCCCTCAAGCAAAAAAGGTGATAAATTCTCTCCCAGTAGGAAAGCAGTTTTAGTATCATCCGAAAATGTTTTAGTGCTTTTCCACCTAGTTAGGACCATCTTCCTGGTTCACTTTAAGAGCAGCATACTCCATCCTCCTTGTCTTTCCCTGACACTGGCACCTTCATCCACAGGCAACTTCATCTTCTCCCTTTGTGCTGGAGGAGGGGTATGGACTGTTGGAGGAGTTGGCTTTCAGAAGCCGAGAACCTCAGCTGTCCTTGCAATAAGAGATGAGAAACGAGGATCCTGTTCTTTAGCAGCATCTCAAATTCTGTAGCTGCACAAGCAACTCGCAGCAAAGGAGTTGGCACGCGCCATGCTGCTGCGCAGAAAGATCCAAGACTGCAACTTGGCAATGAAGAGGACTGGCCATCAGCTGGACACCTACCACACCTTTTCCTACCTCTGAAGCACAGCAATGAATAATGATCTACAGTAAATACTTGCACTGTGGCACCATTGCCAAGCAGTAGCAGATGTCACATCCTTGAATTTGGGGTTTATCATTGGATGAGAAGTCATGATTTGAGGCTCATCTTCCTGAAGTTGGCTGTTTGGGGTCAGCTGGGGGAGATGCAGGGAGCCATCCAACTCAAACATGTTTGTGCTTGGTTTCCAGGCACCAACTTTGCTTTAAAAGCTGATTGCAGTTAAGGAAGGAAACAAGCTTTTGTTACTTGCATTCACCCCCTCACACAAAAAGCTTCTGCACCTGGAAGCTGGTAACAGCACTGCATATTTGTACAAGTTAAAAATATTGTTTTGCTTGGGAAAAATAACACCCTTTTGAAAACTGCAATTAGTTGAAAAAGTGATGTAATATGTGTATAAGATCTTTCAAACCAATGTTGCCCCCAGACAAAGTGTTTGTTCATCAATACAGTGCTAAAATAGCATCGCTATAAAAGTTCAGTAGCCTAGTTTAAAGAACTAAAGTCAGATAATGGTTACTTTTGCAAGGCAAGTAGAAGCAAAGCCTGCTTCTGTCAATCAGTATGAAAATGTAATTTAATTCAGTGCAACAGAAATCAATTTTTCTCCTAGGATCTGAGATAACTAAATATCACACAGTCAGCTTAATTACTTTCTGATATTTGTACAACTTCACCTTTAAACTCTGAAAAAAGCACAGTTCATATGTTTGTTCTTTATAATTCCTTTCTGGTCTGCTTTACTGCTTAGAAGGAGGAGGCTGACAAAGCTTCACAGTGGCAATAAAATCTTACTCCAATTTGGACTTTCTTTTGGCAACCAGGAGACAGAATCAATGCTCCATCAGATCCCTCAGGCCATCTCATTAGTATCACTAAAGCAAGCTCAACAAAAGGAAGAACACAAACCCAGAGGTCCTTAAACCTTTGAAAAAAACCCAACCCCTTTTCTCATCAGTTGCCATCCCTACAGAAGTAACAGCACATAAACTGCACAAGACCCTCATTCAAACAGTTATCTATTCCCCACAAGTATCTGTCCAAGCCTTTTTCAGTATCAGTGGCTTCTCTTAAAGCCCCTGTTCTGCCACCTTGCAGTCCAGGGGCACCCAGGTCCCCAGGTTTGGGCTAGGAGCTCTCACAAAGCAACCCAAGTCTCTCTACTGCAAACAAACTAAGGGCCCTGTGCCTTTGTGTTGCCCTGCCCCATGCGTTGCCCAGCTACATTTTCTGGGCTCTCACACCACACATGGCCCTGCAAGGAGCATTAAGTTACCAACACCAGAACAAGTCATGAGGCCTATGGCATGGGCAGACCCCCAGCCCCAAGGGGTGCGCAGCCAGCCTGACCAGTCACTAGCATACAGGGCACTTACCTTGGGGGTAGGAGGCCAGCAGCAGGGTACTGGAAGAACAGGGCTGCTCCACTGAGTAGGGCAAACCAGGATGCACAGGTTACTATGCCACAGCAACCTCACCAGCATGCAGCACAAGCAGAACAGAGTTGGTAGCAATAACAGATCCCAGCAACAGCCCAGTGACCATCAGACAAACATGTAAGGATGAAGCAAATCCCAGGGCAAGCTAGGAAGTCTGGTAAGCAAGTCAGGCCCAGCAGAGAACAAGACTGGGCCTAAACTCTCTACAACACAGTGCCCAGGAAGGGCTGAAGTGGTCAGACCTGAGCTTATGTAGAGCTCCTGGGCTATGGGTGGTGGCTGGAGGCACCAGGAGAGGTTGATGAGGGCAATTAGGGTCTATTAGCACCCTCATGCCCTACCAGCTGGCTTTCCTTCTCAGGCTGATTTGAGTCAAGAATTTTACCACTGGTCCATGAGACACAGTAGACACTTTGGTTTCTGAAATTCGGACTGCACTTCCTCAGTTAAAAGAATTTTACTTGTTATAAAAGTTTTAAGCAGGCTCCTGCACTCATCCCTCATCCAAGATGAGGTTTGTAGTGGTTGAACTAAATTGGCTCTTGCACTTGGGTTTGCTCCTCTAAGCCCAAGAGAAGGGTGATTTCTGAGACCCCTGTGATGTCTCTTTTCCAATTAGCCCTGAAATGCTGTGCTTTTCCCTCATACACCCTTGTGGCTCCATAGTCCTTTTCCAGGCTCATACACTTGCCATGAGCGCTATCCTTGAAGAACAAAGCCAGGTCCCTGAATTTCACAGGCATTCAGAACAGGCATGGTCCTACTGTGCCTGAATGGCCCAAGGTTACGCAGGTAGTATAGGATGAAGCACAGATTTCAACCCCCATATGACTAATGTCATGTTCTCTAGATCACAATAAGCACTTTTATAAAGCTGTGCTCGCTGAAGGGGGCTTCACAGCATACTGTAGCTATACAGAACTTTCTTGGCAACTGTTGGTTGGAGAGAGGGGATGGTTGCTTTAGCAGAGCTATGTGCTCCTTTAAGTGCGAAGTCATGATGTGATAAAATGAAAGATGTAAATCTGCATGGCTGTGCAACGTGCAGTGATAAAGATGATTATAACCTCCAGTTCTCTTTAAACTTACCAAGGGCAATGGGGTGAGAGCTTAGTTAATCAATCCTGAGGAATCCTTTCCTGCTATCTTTTCAATCAGTGAAAGAATGGAAGCACAAATGATGAAGATGATTCATACCCAGCAAACAAAGGCATAAGAAGCTCAAAGTGCAGTTGGCTCAACACAGCTTAATTAAAACAGGCATTGCAGGAGAGGACTGTTGATAAAGCCCTCTCAAATCTCTTCTTTTTGAAGTGGCTGCATCCCAATTACAGAGGGTCTTGACATAAAACTGCTCTAAAACTGAAGGCAAAGAGCGTGTCACTGTTTGTCCTACCCTAACACTTAGATACACTGGGGCAGAAGGCAGCACTAGTATTCCAGGCAGGGTACGTTTGTCAAAAGTTGTATTAGGATCACTGTCGTTTTGCCACATGTGTAGCTGCTTGATGCTTTCAGAGGGATTACCTGAGTTAGAAGCTGGTTATTGGCTGAGGCACAGTATAAACACCACAATCCTGCCCTCAAAAGCTCACAATTCAGAGTTTCATTATTGACTCTTGGATTAGTTACAGGATTGCAGAGGTAAAGATATTGAGAAAGGAGTGTATGCATGTGTATGTGTGTGGGCTGATGGTAGAGGAAAAGAGAGAAGCATAAATATATTAAAATTCAGACTGGCAGGGGAAGCAACTTGGGGTTGTGCTAAGCCTCTGCAGCACATTTGATTGCCAGTGATGGCAAGAATTCTGTGCATGGTGGAAAGTCCTCATCTTCATATTCCTTTTGGAGCTGATCATAACATGTAAAATGAAGCACCTTTCTAGAATCAGGGCTCCAGTTCTCTGCTAAGACAGACACTGCCCTACCAACATGGACATTAAAAACATCACACATGGGGCGTCAAAGATGAGAAGCCTAACTTCTTGTTAATGAAAGCTGATGTAGCATAACCACTTTACTCCAAGAGGTGGATTTTTTTCCAGGAAAACTCCAAAACCTCAAAACTTGCAAGGTTCATGCTTAAAATCTCTGCAGATCTGATTTACAGCACAGGATGATTTTGGAGAAAAATCAGTCCTGTAATGGTGCTTGTTATTGTGAGCAGCAGACTTAAAACAGGTTTAGTGATGGAAAACAAAGGAAAGATCCCACTTAGGAAGGAAGACAGAAAATATACTTAATTTTCCCTGTATTTCATTAGTTTAAAGATTGGCTAGTTTCAAACTGCAGCCTTTAAAGTCCAGAAGAATTTGCAGTGCAGTGCACCAGCTTGTCAGAACTTCTGATGAGAGCTCGATTCAGGTCTAGGTTTGTCTTTTCAGCCTTACTTGTAACTTTCTCTTCCTGTATATTGCTGGGCAAGCTACTCAAATTTCAACTTTTTCCTGTATTGACTTGGCTCTTATCCTCTTATATCATTCATTTTTCATGTATACTGGGAACTCAGTGGCACTCTGCTACATACAGCCTCCTTTATGCTACTCAAAGGACCTGAATTCAAATCATAACTGCCATGTGGATTATCCTTGGATCAGAAGGACATCAAAAGGTCTTGCATGTTTCTCAGCTGGAGAAAAATGAGGTTTATGTGGGGATGGGAGATGTCCATGTCAAGAGTTAATAACAGCATGATTTTTTGGATCACTGTGGCTGTACCCACATTTGGCATAGATCAGGGCCAACCGTTCAGTGGCTGAGAGCAGAATTGACCTTTGAGATCATTGATGGGACAAATATTGGCACCTATTGTAGTATAACTAGCATCTAATAATGATGCAGAAAAAATATGCAGCCCATATGGAAGGAAGGTACGGATCATATTTGCCTGGAGCCTGCTGGTTTTCTGCACTGGTACTGTCTATGTTAAGATCCCATATGTATGGTGTAGCTTAGAGCAACCCCAGAGCAGCTTTAAATGATAATATGGCCAGTTCTAGTTTTGAGAATCATTGCGCTGGAAACAGCTTTCTCATAGTCTGCAGTTTCTAATGTGTTAATCAGTCTGCCTCAAGAAGCTGACAGGGTTCCGTCTGCTGTATTTGAAGGTAAAGAACAGGATTTTCTAAAGCAGTCATGGTTAATTTTGGTTATTTAATAAGACATAGCAAGGAATTGTCTACTTAGCAAATATTGTCTGATACAAATTGTTCTATACCGAACATCTGATCCCTTGTCTGATCTTTGGTGAACATGAAGGGCTGTTTATTACTAGTGCTATTTCCAGTGTGTCTGAGAAGACGGTTTTTATTTTGTTAACCTGCACATAGGTAATTCTTAGATAGCCATCCTGTTATTCCTCTGTGGGATAGATGTATATAGCTTACGGGATGCAGGAGGTGTTCAATTTTAGTGTGGAAGGGCGAGAAGCAAACTACAGTTGTCTTTCTAGAAGCTGGCAGTCACGCCGCTGTCCCTTATGTTGCTGTTCTGAGAGAATGGGTAGGATGTAATTCCCTTCATCTCACACAGAAACTACTTGGCCATGTTGACATTTGCAGCCCTCTGGGATAGCCCCAGCTACTGACCTGTTTGCTAAACACTAGTTCAGCTGTGTCAGTTCTGTCGAAAACTATTTCCTGGCATTTGTGTTCAGCTCACACTATTTTGCAGTACCCCAGCCACGATTGTTTCCTTTCTTGAGGAAAATAACCTCTGTACTTAGGCCATTGAAAACCTGGGTGTTAAATGCCGTTCGTGTCTTTTATCAGCACTGTGCGCCCGCCTTCTCTGTTGTGAGAAATCATTGCTGTTCATAGCATGTCCATTTGTCATGCTTCACATCTGCAGACTGTTAGTGGGGTTGTTTCTGAGAATCTGCGTGGCACAAAATGACCTCTGAACACTCCGGACTGTGCAACTGCATTTATGCTTAGAAGCAAAACTCAGCAGCACTGTCCCTTGTACAGCAGAAACAGCAACATCTGCCTTGGGCTGGGAGGGAAGCTGAGTCCTCAGAGGCACAAAAACCTGAAGCTATTTCCTTCTGTCAGTTATTCAACTGGAGTCCTTGGGAAATTACTGAGGACAATATATCTAATTAGAGAGATCAGTTCTGCACATAATGACAGCACTGTGCGGTATGCATAGTTCCTTCAGTAGCAAGCAATAAAAGTTACAGGCATGCCTGCGATTCTTTGAAAGTACTCACACTGCAAGCAGCATAGACAAGGACTAGGTTTCTGTTTGCATAGCAGCTCTAGCACTGCTGGATAATGATTCAGCTCGGAGGACAGCACTTCTGCTTCCTTCCTCTAATTCTGTACTGCAGACATCTGTAAGTTTCACAGATCTTCCCCACATATCTCCTAGTGAGCAGGTTTGAATAGGTGTTATGCCATTGCATTTCAGAAGCAGCTAATCCCGTACACTTAACTGGCGCACACTCCAATGAAAATCATTTGGGGCTTGTGTTTTACTCAATGAGATAAACAGACCTGAGATTCTGTGATTCAGCAAGAGAGATAAATGCATTGGAGCAGGGAAAAACTACAAAACTATACATGGAAATTAGTTAAGTTGTATTAAATTTTATTTTTTCCAATGATTTTATTGAAACCATCCACATGTATACAGCATGGGAAGAAAATATTGAAGGAGACAGAGAGGCTACTATTCTGATAGTAGACCAGAATTAGACATTGGTTTGTGACCTGTTTAGAAAAAGCCAGTGGCAATCTGGGCTGCCTTTACAGAAGTACTCTGGTGCACTCATTTCTTGAATGTCGTGCTGAGTCTGGGCATTGTGTTATCAGTAGGGAGAGATCAGAGCTGAAAGAGAAAAAATTGATGAGCAGATCGTTGACTTGGAATGAGCGACTTGTACAGTATGAGAAAGATTAAAAGTACTAAAGTGATTTACGCCAGCTGAGGATCTGAGCTGGCTAGTTTAGTTTTGGCCACTAGCCAACCTAAAGGGTAAGAGTGGAGCCAAGCAGTCTGCAGATAACTGAAGGCTGTTAAGTACCAGGGAGGAAAGGAAATGATTTAATGAAGCACACAAAGGTGTAACTCGAAGTAGTTGGACTTAACTAAGGAAGGGAAAATTGTAAATGAGTATCCAGAAAGCTTCTACTAAGGAAATATAATAGTCTGCAAAATCACCTTCGCCTGAGACTTTTAAAACTGTGTGTGACAGAATACAAATGTCTTGCAGGTCGAGAAAGATTGTGTGTTTATAGCATATGAATGTATAGTTACCATGGGGCTAAGCTAGCTGAGGCCTTGCAGTCTTGGGCTCATCATATTTAATACTTCCCAACAGACACACCAAATAACACGTGCATCTTACCTGTTGCACGCCATCATGTATGTTTGAGAATCATAAGCACATACCCACTATATTTTTTTGCTCCCTTTAATGTATATCTGCTCCTCTCAGTTCTGAAAAAAAAAAACCCTAGCTGGTAAGGCATGCTTAGTAGAGAACTGGTTTTATGGTTAAATGGAGAAGAGTGATGATAACTATGTGGAAGAGTAACCACGCTAGCCCTTGCCAAAGTTCTTGGATCAAAAGATGTTTTCTGAGCTGTTTCAAAATTCTTAGAAAAAGTCCACCCTGCAGTGAAGGCACTGCAAAGGGACTGCCTGTGCAGTCCCAGGCAGGAGAGAAACGTGAGCTCGGCTGGAGCGTTTAGATATCGCTGTGATGCAAAGAAGAGGTATAGAATTGTTACTGCTCCCTTGACATTAAAACCAGTAGCAACAGACTGGGGGAGTGACATTTCCATTTGTGAACAAACTGTGAATCATTAGCTCAGATATTTGAGAAATGGAGATTATTCTGAATTTGCTAAAATGGCTACATCTGAATTTATTTCACAGCTCATTAGGGAGCTGTGTATAATAAATTACCCAGCATGTTATGTTCAGCTAACCTGCCAGCTCCCTGGTTTGTTTTATGCTCTGGGTTGCTGAATGTGAATAAGCGAATAGTGCCTATTTGACCATTGTTTCATTGTGCAAATGACAGAGAAAGTGACTTGACAGAGCTTTTTTTCTTTCCATCGAACCTAAAGTGGTTTCTCGCAAACCTAGAGGTGATTTCCTGCGCTCTACATCCATGAGGGTTGTTTCCAGTTGATAAGAAAGGACACATTAGCAGAAGAACAGAGGTACCTAAGGGCAGGAGGGTCTATTTTTCTTTCCTAATTGGTGTCCACAGGGATGGTTCCTTGCTGCCCAGCAATTTCCACTGCCCAGTGGGCAGGATTTCCAGACAGGCTTGAGATGTCTTGTAGACCTCAAGGACATGCTGGACACAGGCTCAGCCTCGCTGTTTTGTTATTCGCTTTGGGCTGTGGTTTCATCTGGCTGCTGCACAGTATTGGGCATAGGGAAAAGGCTTCACTTCAGTTTCCATCTGTAATAGCTATGTGGGGTTTTGTTTTGTTTTGTTTTGTTTTGTTTTGTTTTTACTTGACTACACAGTCCCCGTTTGCTTTGTGGTCCCACCTGCCCATCTCCAGAGTTGTGAGAAGGCACAGTTGCTGATGTGGGGGACAGTGGCAAAGCAGGAAGAATTCCTGTGTGTATTTTTTTTTAAACAATTCAGCTTTTCAAAGAAGAGGGGATTTTTATTTTTTATTTATTTTTTTTTCCAGAATTTGAACCCTCTTGGCAAGATTTTCTTATTTTTATTTAATAGTTCTTCCTTTTCTGTTTTACAGTTATTACCTAAAATACATCTCTACAGAGTGAGAAAATGTTTCATTAATTTCTTTGGTGCTTCCTAGGAAAGAATAATTCATTACTGGAACTAGTAAAATATATATATACATATATCTGTATGTATGTATAATAGTATTTATGCTTTCTCATAGCAAAAGCTTTTGATGATGAACAGGGAGCTTTTGTGAGATGTTTCACTGTGGAGTGTTTCCATTTTCTGTCAGCGCCGTTCATCGATGGGATTGATTTTTTTCACAGGCCAGCTGTTCCAGGCCATAATGCTGTCTGTTTGAGACTGTGTGGGGACAATTCCTGTTTACTGTTCTCTGGCATGTTTGCGTTAAATCTGGTCTCAACACAAAAACTGTACCGACTGTCTATGCAGATTTCCCAGTTGATTTCATTAAATCAGCAACATCCATGACTTTGATATGTGTTTTAGATTAGAGAGTGCTTTATTCAGTGTTCTGTGAGTTGTTAAAAGGAAAAAAAAAAAACAGACAAGTATTGGATACTCTTATCTCATATAAGGAGTGCCCTGTGAAAGAAATGTGTGTCTTTACCAAATCAGATTTCAAACAGCTATAGGAAGACTGGTGCTCAAATGGACTCAGATTCTTCCATAAAGTAAGTCACAATGTAGACTTTAATTTACAGGCTGGTGTTAAGGGATCAGTAGCATTCACAGGTACCTGAAAGCAATATGCAGGTGTTAAGGCACCTGAAACCAGTGGCCGCATTTTTAAAACCAGCCACTTCCATCTGCTGGGACGAGGCCGAGGTTTTGTCCGCTGGTGTGGTTGTACAGCTGACCAGCTCTTGCACTGAGCTGGCATTTGAGAACCGCAGGTGCCTCGCAGCAGGCAGTAGCTGTGAGTGTAACTGGAGGCAGACTGTGCCATGCCTCTGTTCCGCCAGCTGCGGCCAGGGAAAAAATTGCACTCACTTCTTTCTACGTGCTTTGATGACAAGTGCTCTGTTATAGCCAGGCACCAGGGCTAAGAAAAATGGCCTGTCTTTGTTCCCCTATGCAACTGGTAACACCGCTAAACAACCACCCCCTTCACACACACATACACCCAAATAGCTCTGCAAACTTCTCATGTTTTCTGACACTGACCTAAACGGGACAGAAACAACATGCTCTATGCAACAGAATAGAGGGGTTTCCATTTTCTCCAAATCATATAGTGTACCTTAATTGCTTTCCTGTAATAATATAGTGATACGGTGTTGGCTTTGTATGAATAATTCAGGGCAGTAAAATGATAAAGTTATCAACAAAAGATGGCTAACAGTGATTATTTGATGCATTTCATAGGTATTTCAAAGACAAAAAGATATATCTGAAGGCGGAATGTGAAATACTATATTGAGACTGCATACAAATGTATTAGCTCTATTACTGGGGTATAGGAAAAATAAGAGTCAGCTGAAAATAGTGAATAGAACAATTTTATATTCCCTGAATGTATGCTATCTTCTTCTATTAAATAATGAACAAAAGATCTTTGCAAAATTCAGATAATCTCTTGTGCAGTAGGTACACTTTAGTTTATGAAAAGGAACGGGAAAACTTGAAGAAGATACAGGACTCTCTTCTAGTGGGCTGGTTAATAAATGTGGCAGTATGTATGCAGTAGCAATATATAAGGGGGCAGATTTTATGTGTGGGCTACACGTATCAGAGGGTGCTAGGGCTTTACATTAGAAAACATGCCCTGCATGCAAAAGCTCTTCTTTCTTTGACTCCCTCACTCCCCCAGTCTCCATGCCCTGCATGGTGTGGGAGTGGTGATCAGTAGCAACTGAAGGCAGGTTAAAAACAAAACATGAAATGTTGCAGCTCTGAGCTTTCAGGCCATGGTAATGTTTTGTGCTGCCTCTCTGGCCCAAGCTAGTGCTAGAACCGAAGGAGCTGAGGGAAACAGCTTTTCAGAGAAAAACCCAGTGGCTACTAAAACCTCTCAATGGCTTCAGCTGTGCTAGCAAATGTGAGTGATGGGGTGAAGAGCAGCCCACGTTTCCACAGGTCCCCAGTTCCCAGAGTGGAGCGGGCCTGTGCATTTTTTCCCTGCTCAGAGCACATGGAAGGTGGGGAGCCTCCTCATAATGAAAAGCAGGATGGCCATCTCATGTGCTGCTCTTGCAAGCCAGCCACCAGGAAAACAGACAAAACAAGATGTTTTATCTAGGAATCTTCCTGCATGCTGAATGCTTACTTCTGCACCTCTCCCTCAAGGAAGGTGATTTTCCCTTTCAATGTCCTGATATAAGCACTTGGAGAAGCAGGGAATGCATGGATGCACATTTGGAGAATTGCCTGCGGCTCTTGGCAGTTTGCATGTTCAACTGCTGCCTCTGCCGTGGAGGCTCGAAGCACTGCGGTGTATCTGTCACTGCTCCCGACAGCCCACTCAGGAAGCAGTATAGGCACAGCCAGCCTGCTCAAGAGAGCTGCAGAATTTGCAGCCTAGACCTTGAGAACTACTTGACCAAAGACCACTGCTTATCAACTGCTGTGGAGAACAAAGACTGTAAAGATGGAGGCTTTGAATTTTTAGGGACAAGTCTCAAGTCACTCTTAAGCCTGGACCACAGTTTGCTTTATGTAAATCATTTATCCATGCAGTAAAGTCCTTTGTGTCCATTTACCCTTGAGAAGTGCAAGCACCAGTAGAGATCTGCCTCTGAAATAAGCTTGCAGATTTCTCTTGTATTAAGTAAGTTGCCTTGTTGACTACATCTCCCTTTTTTTTACATTCCTCCCCCTTTAAAGCAAGTTAAAGAGGAATCTTCACTCTTCAGTGTCAGAGAAACAGGAAAAAAATCGTGCCTTGTCTCTTTTTCCTCCCCATTCTATTACCCTTTACACTATTCATTTACCTGTTCACTAGTAAAATAACTATCTGATGGCGGCATTACTTGGTGAAATGATACAGATATGCTAAGTGGAGTGTGACAGATGAATTCCATAATTCGAAAACCTGCTAGCTATGAGGTAGAAAGCACTGCATTTTTCTGTCTTTATTGACTATTAAAGCTCCATTTTGCAGCGCATACTGTTCCAGTGACATGGTTTTCCATGAAAAAAGTCTTTATTTTTTTTTCTGAAACCGAAAATCTTCCGTTCTGAGTTCAGGCGGGCTGTGTAATATTGGGGTCATTTATTCAGGCCAGAGAAAATACTTTGTTTTGTCAATAAAATGGCTTTTCATTAGCTTCCTAGAATGTAATTTTTTTAATAGGTAAATTAAAACCTTACTTGTTAATTGCAGTGCATGCAAGTGCCATTGGCATTCTTTCAGCATACCCGTGCCAAAGCTGTTGCTGGCCAGAATGTGACAAGGCAAAGGGGGAGATCTGAGGTTGTATGAATCCATCTGGTCTGAGAGATCCTGATGGGAGATCTGACCGCAAATCCCTCTTAATTCCTTTCTGTGATTGCTTTCTGCTCTAATTGCTTCGTGAAAAGACAGAATGATTGTCTTTTTGATAAGCTGACATACTTTTTAGATTGAAACTGTAAAGTGTTTTCCTTCGGTGGAGGCTTCCACTTTAATGGACTAGGAGTGCTTACAGACTCAGTTAGCTTATCTCATTTTGGCTCAGTTCAGTTCAGCAACAAACAGCTGAGGAGTAACTTCATTAAACGTGTGCTGTGTGGCAGGGGAACATTGCTTTGCCAAAATCTATACTTATTGTGAAGTATGTTATTTTAAAGAGGGAAAGCTAGGATTTCATTATGCATTTATACCCATAGTAAAGATAATTGTATTTGTCTCTCATACAGCAACTTTCATGGACTTTAATAAACATGAATTATACCTAACCTAACCATTTACCCTGCAAACAAAATGATAAATACCCATCTTTAAAAATCAGCTCTCAAAATAGGCTTTTATTTTATATATGTATCTGTTGTTAATTGGACTGTGTGCTGAAAATGAAAGGCCAGATCTTGATCTTGGTTATCCACTAAGGAATGACAATAAATATGCTGGGGCCAAGAGATTTATGTAGATGTTTTCATAACAAAAAGCTTGTCTGCAAGTGTTAATGTTGGAATGATGGGACTCTCTGGCGGCATGTGTGCAAGTGCACTGCTCGGAGAATGGGGTAGTAACTTGTCTTAAGTTTAGTGGGAGTCCTGTGCTACTGGAAGGCTTTTTGTAGCTGAAATCTAAAGTGCAGTTTCTGATTACCTACAGCTTGACTGGATCCCTGCCTACCTTTCCTGAGAAGTCTGCTAATCCCAAAATTTAGGCCATGCAGTGAGTAAAGCAGATCAGAAAGCAGAGCTTCCATTCCTTGTGAGTTTCTGATGGTGGACATCCAGAAGGATATTCAGAGAGCCCAACCTTAGGCACGCAACTCCATGGAAGAAGGCATGTTTTTTTCCCAGGCCTGATTTAGGTGCCTTGATTTACCTTCTGTCCACTGACTATGTATGCAGGAAAGGTACAAAAAGCAGTTTCCTATGCTGGATGGTGTGAATAGCCATATTTTATTAATTTCTAGGCTAAGATCATCTGAATGAGACAACGACTAAACTGAAATCTCTCTAAACCTTTTATCCCATAAAATGGTACTATCTATCTTAGGTTTCAAAATATTTCATTTTTTAAGTGCTTCATTCAGATACTTTTAATCAAGGACACAAACGTGCTGCTGTTATTCAACCAAAACCAAGTTTCTTCTGGCTGCTGCAAAGAGTTTCATTTTGCTTTGTGTTGTTTCTGAGCTCAGCCTCCAGGTCACTGTCCACTGAGCCCCCTGAGGCCTTCAGTTTTTGGTAAGCTCCCTCTGGCCAAACACCCAGTCCACACTAATGCACTTGCTGTGATTTTCAAAATTCTACCCAGATGGTCTTTTCCTCAGGAATAGTTTGCGATCTTCAATCTCCCATTTTCCTCAGGGGAGAAATATATAATTTAATTTGTGGGTTACAGTAGTCTTACTAATGGCTTTCTCCTTGTTCTGGTGTTTTTAAGTAGTTACATATGCTACACTGGCACTTTTACATTGTCCTGTATTGTTTCCATCAGTTGTTGGATTTCAGGAGGGAGAGATGTAAACTGTACTTCAGCTTCTTTGAGACAAAGCTGACAGAGCTATTGAAAATGAGGCTCATGCTGCTGCTGAATATTTTGCCTTTTTGGCTTGCATTTTGCAAGAGAGCTGGAAAAGTATATCCATGTGAGAAATTACTGATGCTGAAAGGCTTGTCTCTCAAAGTCTAAAGAGCATCAAGTAGGAAACCATTAACTTTTGGCTCAGAACTTGCCCTTTGGCAACACACAGAACATTATTAAAACAACCTTTAAGGATTTTGCTGGTGAAGATGTCTGACTACTTCTTTATCAGCACCTCAGCAGTGCTAACTTAAGGCATGGGCCTGAGGAGCTCAGCCTGTCTCCTGATCTGACAGGGTCACAGGTCCGCGCTGCGCCCCACCGGCAATGAGTCCAGCCCGCGCGTCAGCTACAACAGGGGCTGCGTGTGTCGGATTCCTGGGGCCTCTACTGTTCTTCAAAGAACCTCTCACTTTGTTTAGGGGTGATTTAAAAAGGTGTGCTGCAGTAGTTAGCATATAATCACAAAATTTATACAAGCAGAACGAGCAGAGATTATTTCATCCTTACCTTCTGGTAAGCCATGCAAAAGCAAGATAGAAGGTTGCTATGTTCCTGTTCTGACAGATTCTTTTTTACCCTTGAGTGTTACAGCTAGCTGAAAATAGAAATGTTTTCTGGGAGAAACTTTGAGAGAAACTTCTTTTTTGGCCGTATTCATTAGAACTGTATTTTTATTCTGGCTGAAGAACAAGTATTTAAGTTTAAATGGGCATTAGTCTGCTAAGGAAGTGCTCTGAAAGAAATATTCCAAGGTGGGGTTTGTGGTTCCCTCTATGTAGGTAGTCCTGTGCTTAGCTTACGCCGGTGGTCAACACCACCACCAGTGGTCAGTCTGCTTTGCTCTAAATGCTGTGAGTTCAGAGAAAAGCTGTGAATTCAAATGTTCATTACAGATCCGAGACTTTGCAATATGTCCAATTTTTTTATTACTAAAACTGTATACACCAACAGTTCACATATTGCAGCTGGGTGCTCTAATAGCTAAACCTACAAAGAAAAACTGCAACAGACAGTGATTTAGTCTCTTTACTAGTTATTTTCTGTGTCTGTTCTTGGCTGTTGTGCTTTTGCATGCAAAATCAGCTTTTTCAAGAACAGAATGAAATTTCCAATTCTTCTGTATTAACAGCAGTAACAGCAAAGCAGGTTCTTTATCTGTAAAGAGACTTGCAGGCACAGCCAGTTCCTTTTGAGGCTGACATAATGCCAAGAGCTCTGGCACAAAGACCGCTAAACTGGATGGACTCAGATACAGCATCTGTGGTGCTTGTACATGCTTTGCTTTCAGTGGAAAGCTGCAGCAGAAAGCAAGCTGGAGCAGGGTCTTTTTATGGCAGTGATGACCACAGTTGTCTGCAGCTCTGGAGAGAGAGAAGAAGAGATGGAAACTGTGAAGGTACATCATGGCTGTCACGCACGCACAGCGAGTAACCCTGGTCAACTCAGACCTCCCAGTCAGCATGATAGAGCAGTGCACAAGGATTATGTCTAAGTACATTTGCAGCAGTACATGGTTTGCCAAATATCTGACAGCTTGAGGTGCTGGGCATATGGAAAAATAGCTGATGGTCAGGACAGAAAAAGCAAAGCTATATCTCATTGCTTTTCAGACAGGACACAGGACCAATTATTTATTAAGGCTGTATAGGGTGTCTAGCAATCTGGCTGATGAGAGTGGTCCTTTCAAATGCGGACAGATACTCCAGTCTCATGCTGTAAGATAGCACAGATAAGCCAGGGTTCTTGGAGAGTTTCCCTATTTGTAAAGAAAAATGAATTTATGTATCTCATCAGCTTGTGGAACTAACGATAACTGCATCGAGTCCCACTAGGCAACTGTGGATTTTCCCTTTGCACTGGTAAATTGCTAGCCCTGGAAGATTGCAGATGTGATGCTCAGTCTTCCTTCATTTTACCCTTATAAATGAGCAGCAACTTCAGCCTTTTAGAGTATTTCCTAACGTTGGGTATAGAGGGAAGGCATTGTTTCTACCCAGGGGCTTTATTTTACAGCGTTTTTGAAGCTGTCCGTGGATCTGAGTTGCTTTCTGCAACAGGAAGTCCTGGGGAAGCATGCTGGTATCTTACCTGTAATCCTCCAGTGTAGTTTCCCAGACTGTTAAACGCCACGGCTCTCCTTGTCACATCTATCTGTATGACCTTGCCCCCAGGATGGCTATGGAAATTGCAGGAATGCTTTACAGTGACAGTTGTCAGCCTACGAACAGCATCAGCTTTTTTTTTTTTTTTAAAGCAAAGATAATTCTGACAGCTGGATGTAACCACGCGGTGGTTGTCCTGACATTGTTTGCAAGCTGGTCACAGTCATTCCTGACTAGAAGCTGTTAAACTGGAATTCAGATTCCAGAGGTGACATGCTGTTGTCCTAATGTGTCAAGCAACAAGTGCTGTCTTTTGGCAGCCGGAGCTTACGTATCGGCTCCTGTCAGGGTTTGAGAGTCTACTATGGCAACTGTCTGCTTTGGCTTTGCGTGTCCTCAGAGCCAAAGCACTTGCCGCTGAGTTGTCACATGCTAACTAATATAAGCAGCAAGCCTCTCTCCTTTCTGATTTACTACAGGACAAGGGAAGTCTGTGCATTGCAAACTTCACACAAATTAGTACACTCTTCCCTGCCAACAGTGCTGTACAGAAGCAATTTTTTTACTTTAAAATGCTTCTGTGCCAATGTTGGTGTGATAAAACAAAGCATGAATAAACTGGGATGTGCCAGCAACAGAGAGCCAGGTGGAAAATGCTTTCTTCACTAGGAATACAAGTGTTTCACAAGAAGCCACAAAAGCATTTCTGGAGCTAACAGTACCATTTTTCCTTGGAACTCAAGTTTAAAACCCTGTTCTTCTCAACTTGTTCCAGGTTGCTGTGTGGTATAATACCATTACAGAGATGAAATGCACACTTGTTTGTGTCTGTGCCTCTTTCTGGTGGTTAGCAATGGAAGTGAGGGGAGGCTCATGTGAGCTCCATCCTCTTGTGTGTGTCAGGACGCCCTGACGGTAATGAGATTCATTGACTTTATGTCTGTGGGCAGCTCACTTCCCCTGCGGGTCAGTTCTGCATCCTCCTCAGAGTACAAACTTGTGGCACGGAGCATGAGAGCATGGGCCAGATCCTAAAAGGGACCCAAGTGCCACAGCACTCTGCTTGGAGGCAGGCGGGTCCTGGAGAGGTATTCAGAGTCCAGTGTTGAGCTACCAGGGCACCCTCTCCTGTGTAGGGGAGGCAGGTGTCTCAGCATGGGGTACTTACCTGGATCTCGTCCTTTGAAGTTACGCAGGGGCTCAGGAGCCTGATCTGCTGGGCGTTCTCCAAGAAGAGAGAGGTGGTTAGGAGGCAGGTCTTTCTGTGCCTGGTCTCTGAGCCTTATCATGTCTAGGCATGTGCGAAAGGGCCAGGTTGCTCAACTAGCTTGTGAGAGAGCCAGCTCTCGTGATTTAGGCATTGGACCAGGCTGCCCAGGGAAGTGGTACAATCACAGTCCCTGGAAGTATTAAAAAAACGTGTGGATGTGGTGCTTAGGCACATGGTTTAGAGGTAGACCAGGCAGTTGGGTTAACAGGTTGGATTCAATGATCTCAGAGGTCCTTTCCAACCTTAACGATTCTATGATTCTGTGATTCAGTATGGCACACGTGGATGTGCCACTGGGCTTCCCGTGGAGCTACTACTTACTGTGATTCTGTCAGTATCCTCCAGTCTGGCTGGATTTCCTGAGGAAAGGCTGGTTTTATTTCAGAGTATGTGGTGGTTCCAGGTGTGAGGATGGCAGGTTTGATGAGGTGGTAATCTTGAGCGTGCGATCCTGCTAAATTGGAGGTAGTAAGTCAGTGACATTTTCACCTAAGCCTGCTGTAAGCAGAACTGCCTGGCTGAGCACTGCTTCCCACGCTGGACCAGGCCCCAGCCATAGTGGAAAAATGGTCTGATCTCAGGTGAAACTTCTTTCTGCTTCTGAGGTATAAATAAAGAGTGGGTTTCTTGTAGTGCCTTCAATATGACAGATTTCCTGTACGGTTTTAAACAACACTAGTGAGGAGACCCTGGTCTCTGATGCAGCCTTGGCAGAAATAATGGTCAAACCATGAAACGGAAGGCACTAGCCCAGGAGAATACCCAAATTAGGGTACGGTCACTTCTTCATCGGGGTCATTACTGAGAATGGTAGTAGTCTGGGGGCAGATGATTTAGCTGTATAGGCAGAAGAGTCTAAACAGGAGAAAGAATTAGAAAAAATAAGAGTATTTCAATCTGATGAGCGTGCTTGCCTTTGTTTTTTAATTTTGCTGCATAGAAACATTTTTCCAAACATTTCAAGCTTGAAAAAACCTGGCACTGAACAACAGTTCCAATGAAATAAATAAAATCCTCTTTTGTTTACTTGTCTAATTCCAAGTTTTCAGGAATTCTGCTGTTTCTCAAAATCATTCTGCCTTGAGAGAAAAATGTCACAAGAATATTTTTTAGTCACAAAATGAATGTAAAAAAAGACTGATCATTTTTCTCTTAGCTCAAGAATAATTTTTGAGCTGAGCCTGAATATTAAAAATGTCATACTAAATGGCAACTTTTCTGAAAACTTGAAAGTTTGTGAAAGAAGGAGGTTATGCTGACAGATGTTTCAGAAACCTAATTAATGAAGCCCTGAAATGAAAAAGACTGAGAACAATTTGGTTTCTTATGTGAGAAGAAATAATGCATAACATTTCAAAAGTAATGAAAGACCAATCACCCCAAGAACTTCAGATAAAAAAGGAGTATTGTAAAACAGGAGTTAGGTTTCTTTTTGTCATGGTAAACTTTTTAAATACATCTCTGGATAGAACTGTGTGAAAGACCATGATTATATTTTGTGACAATTATTGAGGTTTCAGGATTTTTGTGCATTCTCCATTAGCAAACAAAACCTTTTGAATATTTTTATGTTGAAATAGCTCCTTTAGGAATCTGTAGGTGTTCTAGTCAAGGTTGTTCTTCCCTCCTACTGGTCAGAAATTATTAGAGAGACCATATTGTTCTGAACTTCAGAATCTTTTCGTCCAAATGAGTAAATCTTTAGAAGTGCTTCAGCGTCAATGAAAACTGCATATTTGAAAACCATTTTGTTTTCCTGAAACTATTCCAAGTGACTCCAACTTCATCTTGCATGTAATAGTTTTGCACAAAAGAAAGATGCATTTCACCTCAGCTGTAAGAGCATGGATTTGCCAGTTCTGTACTGCTGCCTTTTGTGAAAAATGGCTTTGCCTTACTGTATTTCTTTTCATAATCCTTTCTTAGTGGCTGATCAGCTTCCGATAATGTGGTTACTCAATCTTACCCTGTGAAATTACAATCCATTATCTCGTCAGGATATGTTCTAGGAGGGGGATTAAAAAAATGCTGTCAGTAATACATATACTCAGTTGAAATTAAGTGAGGACATGAAGTAAGCTTACACCGCTGCAAAGTACAGGGTATCAGCACCTGTCCTTCATTAATCCACTCAGTCCTCTCTCTTTACACTGTGAAGTGGCATGACAACATAAAGCCACAATGAAATACATGGAAACTTTTTGTCTGTCCATGCTTTGAGGACTCTCATCCACCTGGATGCTGCCTTGTTGCTTGCTTTGCTGCTGGGCATTGAGTATGGGTGCTGAGATTGACAGGGCGCTCATCACAGTGGCTTTCCTCAAGTAAGCAATGGCACATTAGGGTGCACAAAGCCTATTGTGAGACCCTGAAATGAAGCCAAACATTTGGAAGCACGTTTCTAACATTTGTTAACTGAGGTGCCATTTTATGAGGCAGAATTGATGATGCAGCAAGGGGATGTCACACCATATTAAGGCCAATGTACGGAAACACTTGTTGTCCTTGAAAGGCAAAGGCTGCCTAAGGAGATGCTGAAGGGTGAATGTAATGCTGTAGGGAAAATTCTGCAGGTAAAGGTCAATGGACTTTTCCTTAAAAGTAGTTCTTGGACAAGTTTGGGCGACATTTCTTTGTCTGCTTTCTAATACTGCTTTCTAATCTTTGCCTCAAAGAAACAGTGGGGTACAAAGCATGTTGCCTGTGTAAGGACTTAAACATGAACAGTGTTGATCTCCCTGTCTGGCTGTCTGCAAAATGCCAAGACTGGCTTAAAAATTGTAGACTTTGTTTTGAAAAAAATAGTATCTTTGTTTCTAGACCTTTTGAGGTCAAGTTTTCAGACATTCCTGTATGTTTCTAAGGGCTACACACTTACCTAAGTGAAAAAGAATAACAAAATACATAAGAAAAAAAAAAAAAGACATTTCACATAGCATTTCACATAGCCACATACTTCCAAATACCATGTATTTAGGGGAAAAGACCATTACATGCCTCAAATAATGAGAGTTAGTAACATCAGGAATAGCACAATTTGCACTGATTTAGTTTAAACAAGAACTGAAAAATTCTCGGCTGCACCTCTCTAAGTATACTATTTATTGTGAATAACATTAAAAGGTTGATCTAGCAGGTCACCTACAAAGATTCCTCTGGACCTCTTCATCACCAGGAGTATCTCCTCAGGCTTCTTCTATGCTGCAGTCCAACAGCTGTCTTTTACAATATATCCTGACTGTCATCAGATTTGAGCTCTGTGTCACGCTGCACTTATTTTGGGAGAGAAGTAGGTGGTGTGTTTGTGTGCGACAGGGGCTGGGGGCGGAGGCTTCACTTTGTACTTCTTGCAGATAGAATTACTGTGCCTGTCTGTTGGCTTTGCTTATTTCTCTTACATCTCTTGTGGATATCTGTGGGGGATAAAATAAGCGCTGGCTTTGGACTTGATTTGCACTGTGAATTTGCTTCTAATTGGCACCACCCACACCAAAGTTTAAAGTCAACATTTTCGGTTTTCAAAGCCAGAAGGATAAAGCCAAGCTACTAGAGTGAGATTTTAAACAGCTGGCAGAACTCCATTGCTGCGATAGTCAGTGGTAAAAACTTCTCCTGCAGGGACAAGGTGGGAACTGGAGATCTCTGGGCCCTGCTTGCAAGCTGTTCCCTGGACTGTCCCTTCTCACAGCCTCTGAAGGATGTGGCCTGAGGCTTGTGGCTTTTGGCCGTGTAATATTTTCATTGCACAGCTCACAGGGTCAGAAAGGTTGTCATCCTTTGCTGAGGAGCCCTGCCAGTATAGCTGAAGGGGGGGAAACATGGGTGTGTATCACTTTGGCCCTGTCCCTTAGCAGTGATGAGGTCTAGTTCTGACTTCAGCATTATTTAAAATACCTTTAGGGTTGTTTTGTGTTACAGAGTCAGTGCACTCTCCTTCTGTGCCTTTCTATCCTGTCCATTACTTACTTGTTAAGAGATTTATCTTCAAGAGAGAAAATTAAAATACCAAGTAGTTTTAGTAGTAACACTGCGGAGCTTCTTCTAAGTGGCTTTTTTGTGTGTATGCACATGTAGATAGAATGCTCTAAATTGATTTTGAGGCTGCTGAGGTAGGCATGTGCAGGCAAAGAAATCCCAGAGGTTCATGCAGGGTTTTGGTTTTTTTTTTCTGTTTTGTTTTTACCATGCAGCCTTTATAAACAGTATTTGGGAATAACGATATCAAGTTTCTCATAATATACACTGCAATCTTAGATCTATGTGCATCAATTCTGACAGCTGGGGTCACGTGATTACATTTCTACTCTGCTTCAGAAATGCATTCTAGTTGTTACTGGTATGATATGGAAAACAGAATCAAACCAAATATTTAAAAGCATTAGCACCAAAAATAGTCTGGTAAACCTATTCGTAAGCTCTCAGCCAGACGAAGCCAGGAGCCAGACAAACAAATTATTGTTAGTGTTTTTCCAAATGACTACATTGTATTGGGTTCTTAAATCCTTCCTTGGACACCGCAGTAAAAAGAGACTGAAAGCATAGCTACACTCCTGCTTGCCTCTGAAAACATTAAATCCAAGATTGAAATGGGGAGATGTGGAGCAGCGCTGATGAGATCAAGCGCAGTACCCGGCGTCTGGGCTGCGGAGCTACGAAACAAGGGTGGTGTGGCCATGGGCCACGGTAGGGAGCACGTGAACGCGTTGGCTCAGGCCTCCTTTAGCAAGGGGATCTCGCTGCTTGTTCTCAACATAGTTGAGCGCTTGTTGCTAGCGTCTCCTTCCTCAGCAAAATGCATGGCAGAATCTCAAAAAATGGGGCACTGAAGTGAGTATGTCTGACCTTGGGAATCCACTTTGCTGTAGGCTGCATGAACTGCAGTACCGAACCCCACATACTTTGGGCTCTGAAGTCGTGTCTTGGGGGCGTTGTTCAGTTCTTTGGCATCACAAAGCCAGCGGGAAAGGAATAACCCTGCTTCCACCAAGCACTCAAAATGCACGTGATAAAAAAGCGATGTGTGAGGGGCTGCTGACAAGCATCTGGACTGACAGAGATGAGCCTCTGCTGCCAACTTAACAGTCGACATTCTGCAGACTGAAAGGAGATGACCAGTTCTCTGGGGAAGGAGGAGTACAAAACATGACCAAAGATGAAGAGCAACTTCAGAAGCGCCTTAAGGCCCCAGCTGAGATCTTGTGAAATCCCTTTGTGCCAGGCTGTCTGCAAAACGCACAGTGCAAGAGAGCCTCACGCAGAGAAGGCATGTGGAATGGGAAGGGAAAAGCAGGAAAACCAGCAGTTCCCTAGCACCTCACAGGAAATCAGTGTCATAAGCAGAAACTGAATGCTGTCTTAGTCCCTGCCCAGCGCTTTGTTACTTGTTTTGTCATGACCTGCACAGGTTGATGCTAGTTTCAAGATATTGTATTAGAAGGGTGCAAAAAGTCCACTACAGGTGTCGCTTTTGTAGTGAAAATATCAGCAGTTCAGTTAACCAGAAATGATGCCCTGCTGCATGCTTTGGGGGATGGCATCCCCTCCCTCCTGGAAAAAGTGCCTTTCAGAAGGATGGTTTAACAAAATGCCTGCCTGTCTGCAAAACGGCTCATGTCAGCCGAGTGCCGAGTGAGGAGAAGAGGTAGAGCCACATTTTGAGAAGAGTTACGCCCATCCTCGTGGCCCCTCGAAAATATCGGCCCCTTATATGGCAGGAAATTCAGTGCGAGTTGAAGCTGTCAGAGATGATTTAATTCTTGCTGAGTGCTCTTTGACTCCTCTCAGAGTCCCAGAAAGAAGCTGAGGTCAGGGACTGAGTGACTGCTGGCTACTAGCCCTGCCACAGCTCCGGGAAGCTGCTGTGGCAGCAGCTTGTCCCCATTTAATTTGGATCAATAAATCTCACCATAGGACTGATATGTGCTGGGACTCCCCATCTCCAGTGCTGGGCACTGAGATGAGGTACATATAACTGCATTGAAAGGGAAGATGTGCCTTTTGTCCAGTAATTAATGTTTCCCTTCTATGCGCACTTCTACATAGAATGGGCTGAATTACTTCGCATTGAGCCAGAACATCCAAACCCATCGATGACATTTCAAGCAAGTGCAGGACTTGTCACATTAATGGCAAAATCTCCACTGCTTTTATGCATCTCCCTTTTAGAGCTTAGGTTATCAGTGGTAACTCTATCCTTGATTATTTTTGGTAGAGCAGCTCTCACCCACCTTATATGCAAGTAATATGTTTGTTCTAGACATGGTGCTGCAGTCTAATCCTAGACCCATAATTTAATACACTGAGGAAAGGGCCAGTCACCTTCAGGGAAGCCCTACTAGTTTATGTCAGCAAAGTATTTGGCTCTGTAAGTATTGTTGTTTATCAAGATATTGAAATTGCATATGATCAGCTTAGATTGAAAAAAAAAATATATATTTTTGTAAGCATTTTCCTGGAATTGGTTCAGATATTCAAGTGTTCATTGGTCAGTAATAAAATTCAGATCATTTAAATGTCTGCAGTAAATCAAAAGCTTTTTTTTTTTTCAGAAGCAGCAGCTCAAATGTTATAATTTTAAATAATGTTATAAATATACCCACAGTAATGACTGCAGCACGAGTTCCTTATATACACAGAAATTAGCCATGATTATCAATATTATTCTTTATTGCTTTTGAATTGAAATAAATTTAGAAGTTTATTAATATATGCTATTACAGCTCACTGATTCATAGATTTTACAGCTAAAAGGGGATATTACATCAGTTTGTCTCATCTCTTGTACATCAGTTTATACAGTTTCCTTACAGCAGCCTGTTCAAATAAGTGTATCTTACGCTTGGAATTCAGGGCCTTTGTGTTCTGTGGTCTTTACCTGGCTGTTTTTAGTAAGCCCCTTACAGTCAGCCAATAATTTGTCACTCTCCACGTTCTGACTAGTTTATACCAAAATATGTGGTTCCTTGCACACCTCTCAGCTGAACTCGAAGACAGGTGTACTTCTTTGACCACAATATAATGTTGTTCAAGTCTGACAACATTTTTTTTCTTTAGATGCTGACTTGTTTTGCATCAATGGCAAGACACTACCTGATTTCAGTACAGCCAAAATTTAATCCTTATTTGTATTAGTGACCAATATTGTTATACATCTGCATTTCCACAGTC
This sequence comes from Nipponia nippon, assembly GCF_047370975.1. NCBI lineage: Eukaryota > Metazoa > Chordata > Aves > Pelecaniformes > Threskiornithidae > Nipponia > Nipponia nippon. The sequence continues at coordinate 60,711,642 of NW_028262380.1, forward strand.
AGGGCTTTGCACTAACAACGACAGTGAAGGCATTCAAAGGCTGCATGACTGCATCAGCAGGGACTTTTCTCTCAGACCTTAGCTACACAGAAGTTTGTCGTGTCATGTGGACATAAAGCATCTTAGTTATGAGTTGGGGTTAGCCTCTCTAGTCAGAACAACTGGCTAAAGAATCATAAATAAATTAGACTAGCTCTTGGTATTGCAAAAATTTTGTCATTGCAAATGCCCAGTCCTGTTACCACTGAGCTCAGACCAGGTCATGAGTTCAGCCCCTACTGATTCACTGTTTCGTTCTTCTGTGTCTTTTCCATATGTCTATAAGCAGGACACATTTCATGTATGCAGCCTTGATTCTCCAGAACTTAAGCACATATACAGCTTGATGTAGCATGGATTATTCCATCAACAGCAACTAGATAACTCGTACACGTGAAGATGAGCGTATCTGTGAATGTTGTCAGGAGAGGAGACTTATTCTGGAAACTGCCTTCGTTTGGGGGTCCCCCTCACTCCGATTTTTAATTCTTGCAACAACTTATTAATTAGTTTCTCCGTTATTTCATAGAGCTTCTTGTCATGTGTCGCTAGACAAGATGTGGTAACCACTAAATTTTCTATAAGTTATAGCAGAATCAAAGAAAAGAGACCTGTTGTCTTCCCACCCTGCCTCCCTCCCAGAGGGACTATTAGTTGTGTGGTCACTTGTATTGTGTGGAAGGTTTTTTTCACTTAATTAAATTTCCTTAGTGTCACAAACCTATATGATTTTTGTAATAGTGATCATGGTTTCCCTGAGGTTTTACCATATAGAAATGTATTCAGAACTTACTCTGTGTCTCCACTGGAAAGAGCTGTCTGCAGAAATCTGTGGTGCCTTTCTAACACAAATCGTAGGTAGCCCAGGGAAATTTGGGGAGAATCTCAGGATGGAAAAGTGCTGCTAGTTCTATTAAATTCTATAAAAAAGTCATACAAGGAAAAACGAAGTTTAAACAAGGTTTGGGGAAGCCCTTTTAGAGAAAAAACCTGTTGTTTTAAGTAATCCTTATTTTTACCATTAAGGCTACTTTTGTTCTCCTGCAGACTTGTATTGTGAAAATGGCTTGCCAGGAAAGAATAAGAAAATAGTAAAATGATCCAAGCGCTGAATTAGTGCCTTTATGGTTATAATTTCCTTTACTTCAGTTGAGTTTCCCTGGCAGACCTGCAAGGAAAGCTCTACCCCATTAAATAACAGAGGGTCCATAGTACTGAATACAAGCAGGTACGAAATCCTCTCTATATTTGCAAGCAACCCCTAAAGTTTGCTGATGAACTCCTGGCATTTTGTTAGTAAATATTTCTAGAATAGATGACATCTGACATAATCTTGGAGATATACACTAAGGGTACATACATACACACACATATATAACATATATATATATATACACGCACACATACCTATACATATGCGCATATGTGGACATTTTTAAACATCTGTCTCAGTAGATAACAGTGGAATTTGCTGCATTCATTCATTCCTTTGGGGTTCTGGAATTTCAGGATCTGACTTCTAATAGGGAAGCTCTAGATGTGTTGTTTCAAATGCTGGTTTAAATAAAAAGAAAAAATAAAGCAGCAGCAATCCAGCACATCACAATAGCAGGTTAAATATAGACATGGATTACAGAGCCATTGTTTTCACTCCTGCTAAATAAGACAGTACTCTTAAAATGGAATGCCACTTGACCTTTCGTGTCTCATCAGTCTGTGATTGTATTTAACTGATGCAGGGAGGAAACATTTTCCCCCTGGAACTGTCCCCTGTTGGTATGACGATCACTGCTGCTGGGTCACACCATGCACAGGAGGCAGAAACCCAGCGCTCCAGAACACAAGAGGGATCTTGCAGCTCATGGAGGAGCTCTGTCCATGTCCCACAATGACACACGCTCTTTTTTCAACCTCTCTCAGCTTGTGCTCTCTGCTGGCCATTTCAAATCACCACCAGTGCTCAAACATTCAAAAATCACTTACTTTGAAGTGGAAATTCTTGATGTGCAAAGCAAGAAGCAGATCTGCATTGTGGACAAGGTGAGTGTATTATTCCAGCATGCTGGCGATGTGCCTGGTTCACACGGTGCCACTGCAGGGGCTCTGTTTTCACTCTGTTGTGGACTTATTCTGTAATAGAAATACTTTCGTTCTTTTCTCTGAGAGATATTCAGAACTTCTCGTTAGTCACAAGCCTTGGCTGTTGTTCTCCAGGATTTTTACAAATAATCCAACACTGGTTTCTTTTAGACCTCCTGGCTGCTCTGTGGACTGAAGATATGTCCTTAGGCTGTCTCTTGACACTTAGATTACCGTGTTTATTTCAGAGCATGATAAACACCTACTTCAGAATAGATATTCAGTTTTAATACATTTGTAAAGCTTAGCAACTCTGCAATGCTGTGGGTTCTTGTTGGTATCTAAACGTACTCAGCTGCGCCCTACTTATCAGGTTGGGCAGGAACCTGGCAATTTTAAAAAATTTTTATTTTTAAATGAAGGGTCTTAGCTAAGAGAGTTGTGTTTGTTTTTTTATTTTTTATTTTTTTAAATAATGTGAATAAAAAAATATAAACTACAGTTAAATTGTATAAGTAGGATGAGAGGACTGGGTAGGAAAGAAGTTTACAACACAGTAAACAACAGCTGAAAAAATGCTTCATACATATTTTCATCACAGTTTTTGTGATTCAGTGTCCCTCAGCAGAAGAGCTGGTCTCTTGCCTGCCATGAAAATGGGAATCCTAATCTATTTAGACTATAGGATTTTTCAGTAACATAGTAGAGTTTTGAGACTTTACTGTTTTGCTAGAAGAAAAAAATAAAAATAAAAAATTCCCTATCCTCACTGGCAACAGCTGGAACCGGTGGATAAGTTTGCTTCAAGTGTTTAATTTAATGCCTTTGAAATATGCAGGGTGGAATACTACCAGATTTCTAGTGTTCTTGATTGTTTAAGGGGTTTTTTTTTGCCATGGTATGCCCAGTTAAAGGTAAATGTCTCATTTGTTCATTCTTAATGGGGCAAAATATTTTTTGAGATTTTTTTAATCTAGCCAAATGGGAAACATGTACAAAATGGTCAAACAAATATCATGACTATTAATACCAGTTCTAATGATAGTGTTTGCATTATTTAATTTACGGAGTGATATTTACGCAGTTATTAAAAAAGGTTATCTAAATACTATACTGAATAAGGTTTCAATCCAAAAAAAGACTGAATCTGTTTCTTATCTTAAACTTTCCTATAGTGTCATTAAAAGAAATATATTAACAGAAACAGAATTAGGCCAAGAGCCACATTTCAGGAATCCTTCCATGATGCACGGAAGAAGGATAATCTGCTGGGACAGAAAATCTGTGTTTTAATCTTTATTCTGAATTTTAATGAGCCTGAACATTTTCCATACCTTCTCCAAACCATGGACTCTACCCCTGTAGCAGTGGAAAACGAGTGGTGATCGCAAAGAACTCTCTATATAGAGGTAAAATACACACAGAGGAGCAATAGCAACTGTAAACTGAAAGCACCTGCTCAGGAATCTGTGTTCAATTTACACATTTGTAATATTCTCAGATTAAGAAATCTAAAGGGACAAACTGTATTATAATGGCACAGAGAAGACCCCTTTCTTTCTCTACCTAATGGAAACTCAGGCAGAGTGATGAGATTAATGCTATGTGGTTAAATACCAGTCACTGCTTCCAGAGCATTAGTTTCTATGAGACTGCTGCATATGCATATGAATCCTATTCAGATCAGCGGGAGCTCTGTAAAGTCTGCAAAATGATGATACATCTAACTAGTTTTGGTATTTAGAAAAGATGTCTTGTGCTCAATGCAGTGTCAGGGATTTAGAAGAGGTGTGTTCAGCTGTGCGATCTTGAGCAATCAATTGACATCAGTAGGCTTTGGATCCAGCATAAGTAACTGTGAATTAATTCTCCATCATCTGTGAAATGAAAATAACATTATCTACTTCGGCTTTCTTACCCATCTTACACTTTGGGGAAGGATCAGTCACTTATATTAAGTGAGCTGAGTGGTTACTACAAGGTCCTGATTGTCTTTAAGATTGGCTTAAAGGAACAGAATAAATACATATTTGCCTGTTTTTTAAGCCTGTAAGATACATTCCCATCGTACTGCAGGCTTTTCCACAGTCAGGAAAGGCAGAAAAAAATATTGAAAGAAAGTAGTAGAAGAGGAAAACCCCAGACATTTTGTCCCAAAGTCATCCCCTCCAGAAGCTGGGTCTTGAAGATAAATACCTAATCTTGCAAAACTTGAAGTAAATTCACAAGAGTCAGCAACACTGGCAGTTCATTTTGCACGTGTACTTTGAACACAAAATTCTGTATAGGAGTATCATTGCTTTTATTTAATATTGCCAACCTGCTCTGGGGACTTTCTATGCTATGGATATAACATGCAAGTAGTTTGGTGCACATGAGCTTTTCCAGCGAGTTACTTAAAGAATTTAAAAGAGAAATAATAACACAGTGAGACCTTTTTCCCCAGATTTGCTCTTGGTACAGAAATTAATTCTGGGGTGAGATGTCATGGAGAAGAGGCTTCAGATTTTGGGGATGAGGAGAGAAACACAAACATGTCTCAAAATTTTTTTCCAGTTATTCTACGGAATGTCCCCAAACTACTTCTGGCAGGGCAGCAGGCACTGGCGATTTATATACAAAAGGGGGCTACCCTTGACTGTTGGAAAAAAGCTTCAAAAAGGAGTTAGTAGGGAAAGCTAATTTAAATCTAGGCTACAACCCCATCCATCTGTCCTTAAAAGCAGTATATAAATGCTCAGAGGAGGTACCCTGGGACTGTACTCATGTCAGCAAAAGTATCCTCACCCTGATGTGATGGCAGCAGGGGGACAAAAGGCACTGAGATTTCGAGGAGGTGTACGAGCGGCCTCCTGCTCTGTGCACTGCCCACGAGAGGGCAAGAGTCCAGGCGTGTGGGTCAGTTTGAATGACGGAGTCCTGGGTCTTCCTTCCTTCCCCGCTCCTGGGGGAGGCAGGCCGGTGTCCTCAGGCACAGCATGGCTCGGCTGTACGCGTCTTGCCTGACCTGGGATCCCTCTATGGCCCGGGAGAGGATTTCTCAGAACAGAAAGGTGTTTACCCAAGCAAGCAAAGGCCTTACAAGAACTGGTGGCTGAAGGCCACAATTAGGCAAATTTAGCCAAGCAATTTGGCCCATGCTTTGACCGTCAGTCAAGGGGTGATAAGTAACAGTTGGGCATATTGTGGGTGAATCGTCAGTCACTTCAACATGCAAATCAATACTGCATTTTTTTAAGATGGTGGGTAGTTGAAACATCAATCGTACAGGCTTCTTGCTCAAGAGTGAAAGAAGTATTCGGCAAGGAATAAATCTCTTCTTTGGCCCGTGTAAGACAGCAGGTGAGCCTAGATGATCACAAGTCCCTTCTTTCCTCACAATTTATTGATTTCTATGGAAGAAATTCCTGTCTGTCTGTAAGGAGGAGAGGGCACATAATTAGTGATTTCTTGTTAGAAATATTTTCAATGAAGAATAATCCTAAAATGTCTAAGGATTTTGGCTCCCATATTACTTCCAAAAAGCTATAGAAAACAACAGAACATGCAAAATTCATCAAGTCTTAAAAATGAAAGAAAATAATTCCTTTTTGTATTTTTTAACAAATAATCCACATTTTTCATCGTCAGCCACAACTTATGAAAAATACATAGCTACTCAAAAACTGTTTTACTGGTACATTATTCCAAAAGCCTGACGTAGGTTAGTTTTAAAGTTATGGATGTGCAGTGATTTGATTTATAAATGCTGTTAAGGCAACTCATAACTGTTTCTGTTATAGCATTCATTGTATAATATTTTTTCTTCAAATTAATTTGTAGTAAAATGCATTTTCCCACAAACATAGTGCAATGTAATTAATTTTGCATGAGTTGCTTTTAAGGCAGAAAGTGTTACACAATATAGTTTTTACAGAATAAACCACCTTTGGGGAAACCAGCAAAGAAAGCTTTTTCCCATAAAAAGCCTCAGAGCTCAGTAGTTTCATGCTATACAATTTTGCAAGTTAAGCTATAAGCAGAGGTGCAAACTGAGGTTTTGGCTGCTACACAGTGGCCCTCCTTTCCAGAAATCTTAAAGCCTACAGAAGAGAGCTTGCTTCCCAAGGTGTGCAGGATAGAGCCTCTTTTCCTGGTGTGCTGCAAAGATGATGGAAGCCGCTTTCCTACTGTTCCTTAAACCAGCCCTCCATGCACCCAATGCCCTCTCCTGCTGAAATCTCTTAGGAAAACCCAGTTACTGATAGGTAAATGGTTGTGGTTAACGATATATACTGCAGGAACATTTAACTACCTGTTTGTGAGTGAGACATGCTGTGCAATGCCTACAGTGAAAGTTATGCGAACATTGTTATTCTTCTTAAATTAAAGGACGCTTGCGTAGGGCCTGTCCTTTTGTTGCTCATTTTTGTCATGCCCAGCATAACACAAATCTATGCATCCATCCAGTTACTTACGTACACAACTATTCTTGCAGTTAAATATTACACCGTATATGTATTACTACATCTTTTGCAAAAGATGAATTAGGGCTTATTCTGATTACTCTGAAAGGCTTGTCTGCCTCTAAGGGAGTTCACAGGCATTTTTGTTTGTGAAGCCCCTAAAATAATTGTGTCCTTGTATCCGCACACTGTGGCTTAGCGATACAATGGATTTACACTGGCATGACAACAAAATCAGAAATATATATGCAGAAATGGTATCTCCAGTATCAGAAATCTATTACTCTTGCCTGTGGGTTGCAGCTCTGTCACAGAAAGGGAGCAGCCAAGAAGAGCAGTCGTCACCAGCTCTCTTTTGCATAGTCATCACTAGCAAATAAAAATAACTTCTCACATTATGACTTGGAGGTTAGACATACCACATTCATTTTAGGTGAGCAAATACAATCATTAAAGTAGGCAATGAAACTCTGCAAAGGAACTCTTTGCAGTACCAGGGCATTACCTTTTACATCAGACTCTCCTCATTTGCTTCATTCTAGGCAAGCATAGTAAAGAACTCCTTTCCCAGAAAAGAGATTAATATTTTCATTGCCTTGTATAGTCTTTTTTTTCCTAAATCTTGAAATTTTAATATTTCACTTCACAGGACTCTATATTCTCCCTTGTGGAGAATGAGCAGAACCTGTGCGCTTCCACAGCAGCCTCATTTCATGCATAGGACTTTTAAGATCATCATCTTTCTCATTCAAGCAATCTATCATTAGAGATGTCCTGCCTCTGATGCCAAAGATGCCCAAAGAGACTGAATAACGAGCTATGTCAAAGGAGGGGGCTTGAATGGAAAGACCGCACGTTGGTGCTGAGTCCCGCAAACTAGGGATTCACACAGCAATACGGGTGAAGGAACAAAGACGCAAAACTAGCTGGATGTAGGCTCATTGCTGTGGAAGTAATTTTTTTTACTTCCTTTTGGAAGGGGGATTTTGTAGTGTCTTGTGTCCTTTACTGTATGTTTTCACAGCATCCAGCACAACGGGAATCTGGTCCCTGCTGGGAGGCACTGCAAGAAAATACATTACATTTACAAACATGTTACAAAGTCTATGCATTTTCTTGCCTGTAAGAATTGAATCTTATGCCTACCCTCCCAGTGCTGGAGGTGATGACAGTAGTATTTTCTTCGTCAGTTATTAGTTACACTTGGTAAAGTAGGTAAACATATTCAAATTCTGTTGAAGCAATGCATTGCACTCATTTCTTCCTGCTGTACTAGAAATTCACATCATTTTAATGTCAATATAGCTACAGATAGTTTCAGTTGAAAAGAGGCAACTAGACATATTAATTTCTGCTTGCTCTTTGCTGTCACCATTCTTGTTTCAATATGGCTTTTAAAATGGAATACCTGGAGAAATGGCCTTTGATTTATCTAGAAGGGAGAGACTGTGGAGGGAAGAAGCTGGTAACTTTAGGGCATTTAGCATTTTGTAAAGGTATAATTTAAAGAATTACAGAAGCCACTACGGCAGACTAATGCTTCAGCTGATACTAATTTTCAAAGTTTAGAAGTGCCTTTAAATGACAGATTTTATACATCTCTTATTTTAGATAGAAAAGTCTAAGCCTGGGGGGAAGAAAGAAAGAAAGAGTGAAATGTAATAAATGATCCAAAGAATTTAAGCTTGATTCGAAGTTCAGCAAAAACGAGAGAATGAATTCTTGATACACCAGTAGTGCTCCAGCTCTTTGTGAGCATAAGCCATTCTGGCCAACAGTAAAAGCCAGACTATGCTACCAGAGCAGTGAATATCACCAAAAGTGTATCTGTAGAGACAGATTCCTAGCCAGTGTGAAAATGTCCTCTTTCCCAACAAAGTTATGACATTTTACCCCAGCTGCACATTTGCCTTATTGCATCAAAGATAATTCACAGTTTATTGCAAATTATGAATGTACTGGAGCAATATGAGACCATAGGGAGCTGTAGGTGTTTTATTAGTCTAATAGTTAATCAGCACAACCCATGATGGAAATTTAGGTGTATAATGGCATCTCATATAGGCATTATTGTAGCATTAAAATACTCCTGCCCATGATTTACTGTCCATCAGAACGTGCGTCAGGTTCTTTCTGAGATCAGACCTATGAATTTTGTGATTCTTCACAAAATGCCTGAGCCCTGTAGTGATGGAACTATAAATACCTAACAGTATATATTAATGCTATCATTATAACATATCTGCCTATGTTTAAACAATTTTGGATTTTAAAAAGTCTTTAAAATGCAAGCTTTTCTTTTTTAATATATACAACTCTTGTACTACAAGAGAACAAATTGTGGCAGTCAGAGAATCGGTACCAGAAGTACAGCAAGCACCTCTTCATTGCACTTGGTATGGTGAAAAGTACTGAGCTTTCTAACTGACCTGATGATGTCTAATTGTACTCATATATCACCCTTGTTTCCCATTCCTTTCTGCTTCTCAGCTTCGTACTACCCCTCATGGACCACAGGAGGCTTGCTGTCTCTCCATCTTTCCTTGCCTGCTCTCCCCAACATAACTTTGGACCTACTGGCCAAATTTAAATACCTCTGACAGAGGGAAAAAAAAAGGCTCAAAGGATTACTTAGTTCCTGCTTGTCTAATGGAAGCTGGTGGCTGGGTAGCAGTGTTTCAGTGCAGGGAGCACAGGCGGAGTGCAGCCTTCACCCCTGCTGTACGCCAGTAGCCAGCGGTCAGCTCAACATGCGCATTCTGACAGCAAGTGCATGGCGGCAAAACAGCCCCGGTCTCTTCCCCCGTGGAAATGTCATAGGAAACAGGGAAGGGATAGGGGGCATCTGGAAAAGGCTTTGGGGTCCTTTATTAGTAGAAAGTATGGCTTTGTTAGCCCTGCTACTCATAGAACCACTTGTTTTGCCAATACATGTTCTCCTGTGAGTTTTCTTTTGAGTTGGTTGATCTCACTCTTGCTTTTTGTTTTCATACAGTCCCCCAAATAGTTTGTGACCATCCTATGCTAAGTATTGGTTGAGTTTCTTGGGTGCATTGCTTGATCTTAAATGTTAGCCGTTTGCATAGGTATAAAAAAGCAAGCATAAATCTCTACAGCCATTTGATAGAAAAGGGAAGACAAATTCAGAGAGATTTCACAGCTAAGCTATATATATGCTTAATCTGTGCAAGGACTGGCAATCAAAATCCAAAAAAAACTCTAAACCCCACCTTCTTCCCTTCTTCTTGAGAAGAACTGATCAAAATTAGTTTGTGTTTTTTGTGTTTTTTTTTTTTTTAAGTGCATATCCCAAATGTTGTTTTCTTTGCAAATTACAGTGAAAACAAATGAGTCTTGAATTTTTGATGAGGTAGAATTTGGGAAAGATTGTATTACAAATTAATTTTGGAATATTTCAATCTGTTTTGATACAATAAATATTTCATTTTGAGTGCAATTTATTTTACAATTTAATAGTGCATTTATTTGAATATTATTTTCTATTGGGCTATTTTCCATGGCATGAGAGCCACATGTTACATTATTTTACACTATCATGATTGATGTGTCATAAAATAATGCAAAAGTAATGAAAGTTCCATACTGATGAGAAATAAAAGAAATGAAAATGGCACAACGAAATGAATTTTCAGCATGTTCCTGAAGCAGGATCTTAAAAAAAAACCCACAACATTTTCTATTTAATTTTTAAAATTTGAAGTCAACACAAACTTACACATCCAGAGTTTTGCCAGGACAATTCCATTTTCCTGGTAGAAAAGTGTTGTGACGGAGGCTTCCTGCCTGGTTCCTCTGTTAAGCTCTCACGGGGAATACAGCAACCTTACTCAGTTCCCTTTAACAAAAGGGCAGCAGGCACAGAGGCATGCCAATTCTAGTCAGATTTGTTCAAAAATAGGTGAACATGGTGAATTCTGTAAATTGAGGGATGGCCTGCACGCCTGTCGTCTGCTCAGGGGTTGCATTCTCTTTACTTCCACTCTCATCTCTAACAGGGAGAAAAAGCTCTTTCTGGTATCTGACGCTTTTTCAGAAAATTTCTTGCAAATGGACAGGATTTTTTTTGTATAAGTACCCAGCTAGCAGTACAAAACCAATGTAACATCTTTAGAGACAAACTTGGCTGGTGTAAATTGGCATGACTGCACCGGGTAAGCATGTGGCTATGTGTATTCTTAGATAATTTGACCCATAGTCACTGGGAATATTAGTCAGTTGGATTATCTCATATGCCAAAGTTCATGTGACCACATAATAATCTAGGAGATTACTAAGCGATACAGCCCCCTGCTCACGTATACTGGAACCAGCTTCAGCTAAAACCATAGTTCTGAATATCTCCACTTTCTGGAAAGACTGGCTTGAGATCAGAGCTCGCTCTTTAGTAGGCAGTTCACTGCAGTCTACCGAGTGAAATATTAAATTCCATATAAAGCCTTTGTGTAGTTGCTGACAACACTTGTCTATATGTAGTTACTTCTATGTCATTTCCACGGTGGGCTCATCTATTTATATCTCTTCGGACACGACCAGCACACTGGTTCACCAGGCGAACAAGAGAGCAGTGTGGGACACACTGAGGGAGGTTACAGTAAAACATTACCCAATTTTTAATACCGTCTTTGTAACAATAAGAAAAAGCAATCTGATCTAGAAGCCAAATTCACAAAATGTGGAGATCAGTTAGAACAGGTGTTTTCCTGATTAACGTTCTGTGAAATGCTGCTGTGTTTCTAATCATACAGCATGGTCCCAAAGCAAGGACAGGGTGCAAAAGCAGTAATGGTGGAGTATTTGTTGAGTGCTGAATTTGGAAATTACCTGGCTTTCCTATTACCTGGTTATCTGTTTTGGGGTCAGATCCTCAGCTGCAATAAACTAATGTCACCCTTTTGAACAAATGTACCCTGTCTGAAGAGGGGGTCATGTGTGGCTAATGAGCAGCTGGAGTGGCAGAATTTCTGAATTTCTGCAATTATGGAAAATGACTGCCCATTGGAAAGTGGGTGACTCAGCAGTGCGGTGGTACTCACGTGTCACAAAGAGAAAAAAACATTCTAAGGAAAATGTTCAATGGAAGATCACTTATTTGCTAAAATTCTATTATTCAAATTCTTATTGATATTCTGCTAACCTCTAACCCCTAAAATAATTCTGGAGTGCAAGAACTGTGTGATGCAATTACATACAGATCACCAGATTTGTTATAATTCCTTGACTTATAAATGTGAAAGAGGTATGAAAGTGGATAACTATCTGATTAGTTTGCACTCACAAAAGGCAGTATTAAGTTCCCATAATATCTTCCACTTAGTGCTCTTCCTTGAGTCATAGCCGAAGTTACTAATACGGTATTTTAAATCTTAAAAAGAAAAGTGATACTTTGTGCATTGCTGCATAAAGGAGGGATTGAACTGGAATGGATGACCCAGAAGGTCCTTTCATTCTTGAATTCCTAAAAAATGAAAAGTTGCCTTGAATGGAAAAGTGAATGTATTTTTGCTATGAAGATACACGAAAAACAGAATTTGAGGTTTTTAAATCATCCTTTTCTGAATGAAAAGTGTAATGAATGCAACCCAAACCTGTAAAATCTGCATTTCTTCATAACATTTTTTTGTGAAGGAAAAGTAGTCTTGAACATTATTCATGATAGCAACTTACTAGAAAGTTAAGTATATTTAAAATCTGGTGTTAGACTACAAGTTAAGAAGTTGGAGGGAAAACTGGCTTGACCATCAGACATAGAAGACGTATGCCAAGTAAGAGGTGGTTTTACAATGAAATCCATCTTGTTTTAAATAAACCAAGGGTGGTCTTTCACTCTGTTTTCCCTTTGCATATTTGAAAAGTGCTGAAAAAGAGGAAAAGGAAGGTTATAACACTTTCAGAAATAATTTAAAAGAATAAAAGGAGAGTAAGACTAACAATTACAGTGAAATGTTCCAGGGTGTTTTATTCACTTAGCACAAAGGGTAATAAGAGCAGATGCTGTTCCAGTCCCTACAATTCTTCAGCTCGTATTGATGTACAATGAAAAGAACAAAAGATAATTAATGGTCTACGAAGAGGACACTCTTAGTAGTAAGCTGATGTCTCAGCATCCATCTTCACATTGATCAATATTAGAATCTATAACTTCACTGGTTGTTTTATGAGGTCTTTAAAAAAAAGGACACAGAATTATCAAGATCATAAAAAAATGTATTTCATTCTTTTGTGGCTATAGCCTCATTATTCTGCCTGGGAAAGGACACTGCGATTCCTCTATGTCATAGCCCATTCTGAAGTGGAAAGTATTTGTGTTATTTTTCAACTTGTGATCTGTGTAGTTTGTCTCAAGTGGAAGGGTCCTTCTCTAAGCCAGCTGGCCCATAAAACACGTGTCTTCCTGCCCGCCTGGCTGGACGCGTGCTCCAGGCCTTCCCTGGGCACACGCAGCCCGCACAGCGTGGTGCCACGCCGAGCTGCCAGACTGCGACTAACCAACCAAGTGCACGCTCTGCCTGGGCCTGAGCTGGCAGGATTTAAACCAGCCTAAAGCAGCTTGGATGTACTCAGGCACAGCAGTGCTCTTGCTAATGAGCTCTGCCTCTCTCATAGGTGTCGTACAGAGCACAGTCCCCCCCAGCTGCAGCGACGCGGTTCAAGCACCAGCTTTGGATGTAGGGGAGGTGGTGTGTGATGATTCACATCACAGCACATGGATACAGTCACGGGTTCCTCTGCTGCAGCAGGCCATTGTAAGCACAGATCCTGGCAGGCACTTTGTAACTTTTAAACACCTAAGGCATGTGAATAGTTCTATAAGTAGACCTAAACCACAAGCTTAGACTAATTTTTTGATAGCTAAAGTTCGGTGACATGAATCCCATGGCTGGCATAGCAGGATTTGGAGGGGAGAAAGCACTGAAAGCCTCAGGTTGAAAAATGGGAGAGGGATGTAAAGGTAGAATTGCTAAGAAGGGCTGGACTAGAAATTTTGCACTGATTGAAAGAAGCGCTGTCCTGAAGTCGACACATACTCAGGAGTGCAGGAGATGGAGACCGTGGGCTCTGTTTTGAGCTAGTGCTGCTCTGTGAGCGTGCTCAGCTTAACAGTCTTTCAGCTTCCCTTGACTTAATCAGATGATCAGCTCTCCAGAGCATGGAGAGAGCAGAAAGAGCAGAGAGCATGGAGAGAGCATCCACAGCAGCCCTGGCTGCTCTTTCCCAGAAGCCGGCACGGTGAGATGCTGATCTTCTGCAGGGATGCAGGCCCTGCAGTAATGTGGCTTATACTATATTTATAAAGCCAGATGATCCTCCATCACATCAGAAAAGACCATCCCTGTCCTTGAGCTGGCAATGCCAGCTCTGAAAACCTGCACACCTGCCCTGCACTAGGACATATGACAGATTTGGTCTGCAGTCTTGTGTGCATGTAGTTGTTGCCAGCTAACAGCGCTCGCATCCATATCTGATGGATTCTGGGCTCCAGACCTCACAGGTGTGAGATGACAAGGTGTGAGAAAGTAATTTCAGATATTTTTAGAGGTTTTGAAAACATAAGCTCCCCCGCCATCTCCTGTATTCAAGGCCACAGAGGTTATATACATTACAAGAAAAGGCACGTGTAGACTATGGGAGATGTGCTGTTCTACTGGATATTGCGTGGAATGACTTCAGTGCAATGAATACAGATAAAATGTTTTCTGTCCTTTTTGAATTGAGAAAGATAAGGCGGCTTCTTCTGTTGTTCTCTGCAGCTGGGAAGAAAAGGGATGCAGCTGGCTTCAGGAACTCCAAGGGCAATGTCCGTCTCCTGGCCCAGTACTGTTCAACATGGTTTGGGTGCAACATGGGGGAAAGGGTACGTCTTTGGTTTCAAGGAGTCCAGCCCATGATTTGGGTGGAGTTGGCATCGCTTAGCAGGTGCATCAGAGAGACAAGTCAGGGTTTAAGTAGAGGTTCACTTAGACCAGTTTCTGAAAATAAGCACTTTTCCAGTGCCCAATAAAACCCTCTGTAACTGTGGAAAAGAAAGCATTCTCATCTAAACCCAAAGAAAAAGCTAGGACAAATCTGAACTTTACGTACCATTTAGCACAGGTATTGTTTTACAGCTTTAGATCACTGAAATCTGTATTGAGCTCTCTGCCTGTTCATATTATTACTGGAAATAAATTGGCTTACCCCTAAGCACTAATGGCATGTATATTGTATATTTGCATGGGGTGTCAAATTATATAAGAGGAAAACTTTTCTTTCTGTACTGATCTGTTGCTTTTGAGTCAGCAGTTTTATTTTCTTATGTGAATATTTCTCCAGACTCAGTCTTTTCAGCAAAACAACCCATGTTAAGTTGCTGACTGATCTCTACTAGCAGAATTTCTTATGTTCTCTATTTTTTATGCACGGTTATTGTCACAATTCACTAATATCACTAATAAGTAAAATAGACAGATAGGTAAATATCACTAGTCACATTTGGAAGAAGTGGGGCTATGGTCTAAAGATGGTGCCAAGATCCAAGCAAGGCTCACTAAGTCGATTAGTGCCTATGTGTACGAGTTCTAACTAATGCAATGAAAGAGGAATTGCATTGCCCAGCAAACCTCATAGAAATCTTTAGGTGGGAAGAGACAGACAAGCTTATGCGGAGCAGAACTGTTGGGTTCCAGTGCAACTGGCAAGGAGGCTACATCAGGAAGCTACCGTGTTCTGGTTAGACTGAAGGAAGCTGGAGATAGAGTGAACCAAGTGATGAGTGCCCAGCCAGGGAAAATGGTGCCATGGCTGTTTCTCTACCTCAGCCCAAATAAATTCTGCTGTTCCTCAAGATTTTGCTATATGTCACCACCACTGGTATTAGCCTATGCTGCGCAGGTGCCTAAAGTCTCCAGGGAAGGTGGTTTTCTGCGTTCTGCTGTCTGACTGCAGTGATGAGGTCTCTCGCTAGAGCCAAAACAGATCCCTGTGGTTAAGACACAATTCAATTTACTTCTCGGTCTCTGTGCTTAAATGAACAATATAGAATATTAAATCGGTTTCAACTGCAAAGGGACGGTCTTGTTAAGACCAGACCCGTTGCCTCTTGCCACCTCGATCTCAGGCTCAACATACTACTTCCTGAAGTGTTCCATTGCCTTTCCTTGTAAATGCAAGGTACTTCTGAGTCTTTCGCTCTAGTAAATTCTGTGTTTCTCAGATACTTTGTACAAAGTGTATTAAGAAATCAATATACATAATAAAATAGAGCCTAAAAGGCCTCCAGACTGCCATCTAACACTGTGACACCTGAATTGCTTCAGTGCACATGAACAACAGCACGCAGCAGCAAACTCATTTCAGGCAGAAAGGACAGAACTTGCCGCCTTTGCTACTGGCCCCTCAGGAAAACCCTTTCGTGTCTCTAAGAGTTGGGCCCCAGCATGCTTGAACCTGACTTTAAAGCTAACCCTTCAAGTTGTCCCACTGGTTTGATCTTGGGGGCAGTTATTACCTCAAGCAGGGCGAGCAGCTTTCCCTCTTGACCTTTGGGATTTTACCCTTCCATTGGCCAAGCAGAGGTGGCCCAGGTAATGTAAATGTAAATCAAATGTGGGCAATCCTTAATAACATATCAACATGTGAGAGCAAATTTGCTGATTTGCTTCATTATTGACAAAGGAACTTGCAGACAAATTGAATCATCTCTTCATTATAGGAGGGGAGAAGGGATCCCAGAGTGAAAAAGATAGAAAAATGAATCTGCATGCATTTTGTTTTCTTTTCCAGGTACCTCCATCATCTACCCTTCTTGATGTGAAACACAAATTTCACAAAGCATGTAAGTACTACAGCTAGGAGGCTGGAGCATGGCTAGAGGCCTTTCAGCTTGGAGGAACTGTCAAATTTATTTTTCATGAAATCTTGCATGAAAGCCAAGACTGGCTTGAGAGTTCCAGTGCTAAATAAGAGCAGTGTTTGGACTAAGGTTCTACTGTAGCTATCGCAGATGTGAGAGGCTGGAAGGAGAGGACTGCATAATTTATCACTGCCAGCCCAATGGGGGCAATACTTTTCTATCCTCTTTTTTAACATTACATGGTGCCAATTCAAGACGACAACTGCATTTGCCCTCACGGTTTTATGTTAGATAAGCTTCAATAACATTAGACTGCTTCAAGCTGGCCATAAACAAACCATGTAGACCAAATAACTACTGTAGCGGGGAACTCAAACGCAGAGTGATTAAATGACTTACCTGGGATCGTGCAGGCAATCTGACAGACTTCTCAACTGACTCAGCCATGTCCAGTTCCTTAATGGTCAGGGCAACCTCCCTTTCTTCTAGTACCGCTTTTTTTGTTTTTCATACCCATAAGGAGGGAAGAGGGTAATTTTTGCACAAACAGACTGCAGATATGGACCTTGTACATGAGAAGAGATGAGAGCAATCATACTTGAAAATCCCTCTTTTCTTCCTGCCAGAGAACAGAGCAGTTTCACTGCATGCTTCCTTTCTGCCTCCTCCTAGCCACATGTCTACAGCCTTTACTAGAGGGAGGTGGTTGGAAAGGTGGAAGAACGAGCAATGAAAGTAGCCGAGCTCCAAAGTTTGATGGCATTTACTGTTATCCACTGAATTGCTGGTCAGGATTTTGGGGAGTGGGGCCAAATGTACCTGAAACCTACAGGATGTATATGTGTGTATAGTATGCCTTGAGTTCTGAAATGCTAAAATACTGCTGTATCTGTGTTTGTAGAGATCCTAACCGTGCCACCCTTGCTCCTAGACTGAGAAATGTTTCTCTTACTCCTGCCTGTGGGAAGTAAAGTGCTACTTGTGATGAGGACTGGTAACCTTGATTGATTGTCACTCACATTTGAGATGTGCAGGCCTATGCAAGGCCTGTTAACTGAACTGGACTTCTTAGAACTGCAAAGGTATTTAGTTGAGTAGAAAAAGATGCAACAGGGGTTGAGGGGTGGAAGCGAAGGCCAGAGAAACTCAAATTAGGAATGAGGTTTTTGGTTCCAGGAGGCAAGATGGTTTACTGTTGGAGTAAGCCTCTTAGATGATGGGCTTTCATTATTTTTACAAAAAAGGGTGTAGTCAACTAAAGGCTAGATGCCTTTTGCAAAAAAAAAAAAAAAAAGCTTTAGTCAGACACTAATACTGAGTTCAGGGTAGGGTAAGTAGAAGAAATATTATGCTTTTCCTCTGTCCTTAGACTTTTATAAAACACTAAAGCTGAAGGCTTCTGTGGTTGCACAAAGGTTCAGTTGATGAAGCAAAAGGCTGTTGACCTGACTGTTCCAAAACTACTTGTTTTCACTCCCTGTAAGGGCTTGTAAAATGCAAAATGGTAAAAGTTCAAAACCCCCACAGCTGAATATGAAAAGACTGAGTGCATAAGTTTTAATATTTCAATAAGAGTATGTCCTGCCATCAGTTTGTGAAATGCAGTGCATTTCTGCCTAGACTCTCTTAAATCAATTGAAACTGGATTTATATTGATGCAGCTTAAATCAGTTGAAGATCACTGGCACAGAGATTTATGCCAATTTAACTGTAATGAGGTTTTTAATGGATCTGGGCTAAAATGGTACAAGTCTCTGTATAAGCCATTTTAATGGCACCTGTTTTTATATTTAGAGGTACCTTGCTCCTCAAATACTCCCAGTGATGTAAGTGGAGCTGAGCATAAAGGAAGACAGTAAGCAATACAACAAAGCACGATACAAACTGTGAACCGAAACTCTTGACAGTACAGCGTTTTACAGCACATGGAAGGGCTGGCATGTGCCTTCAATGCTTTTTCAGTTTTCAATTTTTTAGTTCAATTCCCACCCTTCCCGGGAGTACACCCTGTCAGTGTCCTGTGTCCTTCCTTCCCATTCCAGCTCATTGCTTTGATCTCTCTTTTCCAGTTCAGCCTGGATGTTGTTGTCTCATGTTGTCTCTCCTCCTTCTTTCCCAGTTGCAAAGAACAAACCTTCCCTTTTTTCTCATCATGTACTGTGGAGGATGACAGGTTACAGAATACAGTTCTTTTAGGCAAGAGCTGAGAAGGGACTGAAGCTGATCTGTGGATGCCTTTGGTTAGCATGCTATTTTGTACTAGCTCATGCATTCATTTCTGTCATTTTGAGTGTGCCAGACTCGCATGTTCCCCTATAATCTCTTGCTAAAACACACTCCTACGCACACCCTCTTACAGTCTCCCTGTCTTCATACATTCTCCTTTGATCACCCATGCAATTAAGCTTTCTCCTCAGCTGGTATCTTGTCAGCCCTTCAGTGAGAGGAACCCCTGTGCAGCAATTTCACAAGCATCATCTCTGTCACTGATCAGTTCTCGCTGTCTGATTCAAGAAAGGAGGAAAAAGACTGCATTACGAATTGCAGCACAGGAGGCTGTTAATCATTAAAATAGAAGAAATGGGATGCAAGTGACACATAACATGTTACTGCTCAGTAGTTTCTAAGTCAGTCAAACATTAGTTTGGATCTGCGCTTATATGAAAGGCAGAATACGGACTTAGAAGTCCAAGAACAAATACTGAAATACTCCTCAGCCCTCAAGTCCGCAAAACTGTCTCTACTGAAACAGCCCCAGCAAAGCCTAACCCTGTGCTTTCTGTGGCACTGAGTTCAGGGGGACAATCCCAGTTTTATCACTGGAGATTCGGGGTTCTATGAGCTCTTAGTGGAGAATAAGCAATTAAGGCAAACTGCCATTTCCATGGGAATTCAAAGGCTTTCTCCAGACTGAAGACCGCTGTTTTGAATCAGCCCCTGGTGCTGGCAGCACCAAGCAGGGTCAGCACAGAACAGCAGTTTCCCTGTTGCAGCCTTCCAGCCATCAGCTCTACAGGGGCTTTCTATAACAGATGCTAGATCCAGGCTGTCACGCTTAATAGCAAACACCACACCTGCCCACCATGAATATGTCTAATCCTTTTTAAACCTACTTACAGTTTTGACCTCAGCAAAATCCTCTAGGAAGGAGTTCCGTGATATAAGTATGTTGAGGACAAAAATACATCTTCTATAGTGGCATCATACAAATGTCTACGCTTCGACTGCTTGACGTTTTCTGCTTGAAATTGAGTGGCAGCCGAGTGCCTGGGTGTACTGGCCATCAGACTGTGCTATCTAAGCTGTGGTCAAAGAAGCCTCAATCAAATTGGTGCTGTGCACTAGATGACAGTACTACTGTTTTCTTCATTCCTTTGGCTAGGTGGCAGAGGTGAAACCAAGCCAAAAAACTAAGTGTATAAGAAGGAAGCCTTTTGTCCCATTTTCTCAGTTGCTTATAATGAGTTAGGTACCTGGCGTTTTCTTTATCTATAAAGATTTTGTTTTCAATGGGGAAAGAAATACCTTGTAAGCTAAACTTTGCAAGCTCTTGTCCTTGGCCATAACTCTTCACCTTTAATTTATTTTTATCTTTGCAAAATGTATTGGACTGGTGGGGGAGGAAATCTTACAGATAGAAAATGAAAAACTGTAATAATAATGCTAATTCAAGTATCACATAACTAAAATAAAATACCTCTAGAACAGGTAATATAGTGGAGTCAGTGATCATTAAATATTTTCAAGGTTACTGCACAAAAGTTGCTGAAAAAGCGCTTGAAAGAAGAGGAAGAACAGAAAGGAGGGGAGGAAATAAGATCTCAGCAATGCTGTAACAAACTCATGGATGCAACCTCCAGCCCAAGGAGGTAGCACAACTAGAGCTACTCTTTGAAGTCAGAATAATGAGCTTAGGGCAGCCAGAAATTGTCCTCTAGGTGGAAGGAGCAGGCAGGGAAGGAAGGGCAGATGGGAGGAAGCCGGGTGATGGGTGAAAAGAAAAAGGGAAGTTGAAGAGAGAGTTGAAAACGTCATGTGCAGAATATCCCAGTCTGCAGAGGGGAATGAGGTGCTCAAGGAATAAGGAACATTACAAGCTGCCAGCTGTCCCAATAAAATATTAACTCCTAATCCTTCAGCTCCAGAATTGCAGGCCCCCCCATCTAAGCTAACGGATGTTACATAGGGTATTTAAAATAAGCAATGTCAATTAAAGCAAATCATTAAGAAAGAAATTGTCAGTAGATGGCACTCAAGAATAAATAGCATAATTTCTGGACACAATGAAACTTTAGAAGTCTACTGTACCATCTTCCACCTGCTTCTTACAGGTATTTCTATAGCAATCCTAAGAGCTATGTTCCCTGAAAAACCACTGAGATATTTTGTGTTGCTTTCCTCTAGCAAGAGGACAAGGAGAAATACAGTGCAATTCCTTCTTCATGGTGGGGACCAATCTCTCTTTTAGCCTCCTCCTTACAGGCTGTAGGACAGTGTGTTAGGATACATTCATCTGCTAGGTTTTACCTACTGCTTTCATCCTGCATGTTCCCCAGAAGCCATAGGAGAACAGGCAGCCTCTTAGATGTCATCACCCTCCAGATCACCTGGTCAGAGCGTATCCCGGCTAACTCCCTGCACGAAAGCAAGATCAGAGGCTCCTCTGCAGGCGCTTCCAACATGCTATTTCACTGAGTTTATTAAACACTCCCACTGACTTCCAAGTGCCTTGAATAAGATCTTTATTGCCTAATGCAAGGAGATCCCTTACCATCTCAGAGGACAAACATAAGCAGAAGTATCACATCATGCAATTCTTTCCCAGCTGCACGGGAGGACTCTCTCTCTATATATATTCTTCTCAAAATGACCTGTGACTGCCTCCAGCTCACTTCTCCCCGCAGTTGCCTGACAGCAGTGCTCAGCTCAGCCAGTGCTGAGCAGCTGGAAGGAGAGCATTTTAAAACCAAGAGGTTATTGTTCAACCAAAACACTGAAGAAGATCTTCAAAACACAGAACAGTGGAAGCCAAGCTGGCCTGGTGAAGAGCAAGGAGAAGAATCTCCCATTGCTTAGAAATCACAAGGCAAGCCTTGTGAGAGGAGCTTAAGCCACATGAGGTACTAAAACTAATCCTTTAGTGGAGGAGATCCTCTTTCTTTTCTCTTTTCCAAAAAGTCAGCTAACTGTTTTCATGCTCTGAATCTGCAACTTTCCTGTTTTTAATGACATCTGAGAGCTAGTAGCATGATTCCAAGAGCAAGAGCTTAAGGAATAATTCTATATTTTGCCAGGCCTGTGCTAAAACGCAAGAGCTGGATGCAGAGCTGTTGCTGGAAAGGATGCCTGACCATACTGCATCATGTAATTCCCTCCTAGAGGCTGGCTGTGATGTTAAACTGCAAGGCTCAGAGAGGTGAGAAAGGATGCTGTGGGGATTAGTCATTAAGAGCAGTACCAGGGAGAACGGTGACTGCTAAGCCAGTGCCTTGCCTACCGTCTCTGTATAATCAGGACTGTCTGATAACACAGTCTTGCTGAGAACCTGCAGTTCCTCTGATTTCTCCACACTGCCTATTACAGCTGGATTCTCAGGTTGAAGAAAGTTAATGAAATCTGTCAATTTTGATGCCTGGAGAGACTCATGTGCCCAATGAATACACCTGCTGGGGACTCAGAGAAGCTGAATTATGCTATTTATGGCTCTCCCAAGATGACTTCATAGTCTTGGCCTGTCAATCAGCCAGGAGCCCTTCATGTGTCTCACAAACTGAAGGGACTCAAATAAGTTACATCTAGGGCACAGAGCCTTCCAGAGGGATCTTTCTTCTGCCCTATATTAGGACATCAGGCTTTGAAAAAGACAAAATTTTGGAAAGAGGGTGACAACCTGATGCTGCCATGAGTCGCCTTGAGCTGGATGCACTCCCTGGACAGAAAGGCAGCTGCAAAGTCTATGGCTTTCAACAAATCTCAAACTCAGTCCTCCCCATTTTTATCCTAAGTAGTTCATGCTATCCCAGAGTCAAAGCTCGAATCCATATATGAATGAGTTTTCAAAGGGACAGGCAATATCCTGCTGTGCAGGCTGTCTGACTGCGGAGCTCATAGGCCCAGCATTACGTCCCCAGAGCAGATTCGCAGAGCGCACTGGGTTGGCAGTCACATCCAACTATTGTTTTCAATAAATTTTCCCTCTCTGCATTCATAACAACTCAATTGGAAATTAACAATGAAGGCGAATCACTAGGGACAGGCAGTTATTGCAAATGGGCACTAAGAAGTACAGTGATTTCATCTGGGTAAATTACTCATTCATCTGTGTTGACTTTGTAAATGAAAATGACTAGATTAGGAGGAAACATGATGATATTTATTTTGTCTTATATTTATAATTTATTTTTCTTTTGTCTTAGTCACACAGCAGATAGCAATAGAAGACTAGTGTATGATGAATTTCAGTATCCCTCAAATAACACAATCCTAAGCAATTTTTACTTCTCTATGCCTGTCAGCACAACTCAGTTTACTAGAAACTCCTTGAATTTCTTGTTACTGCCACAGTGAGGCTTTCATATACTTAAACTCTTTACTTTTTATTTTGCAAGGCTAAGCACAAAGTAAGCAACAGCTCCTGCCACAAAACTCAAACCAGTCGCTACCATCTTCCTCCGCAGCTCACAGAGATCTAATCTGTGAGTAAATTGCATCCTGCCTCTGCAGCGTGTGCATGTCAGAACAGAGACCTAAATTCTTGCCTTGGCATGCTGCTTCAGCCATGAGGCCAGTCTGTCCGGTAGGCTTCATTTCTGATCTGTGCAGGAAGAAGTACCAGGAGGATGACCCCCTCTCAGCTTATTTGTGGCATATCTGTGCAACTCTCTCTATACAAAATAGAAGAGTCTGTCTGCTGGTACAGATTTGTGTAACTTGAATTTATGGCTTAGCTGTCAAAATAATTGAAGCACACCTGTGAAAGCTGGAAATACTTTCACTTCTTTTATAATAATAACCAGTCAGGAAATGAGAATGGTGTCATTGACCTAACACAGTTAAAAGAAAGAAGAAGCCAAACTGAGTTAGCCTCATGATTTTCATCTTCAAAGTGACTAAAAATTCACATTATACTTGAAATACCTGAAATCTCTCTTTTTTTTCTCCCACATTCTGTGTTGGAATTACAGAAAACCAATTCTAGACAATTTTCAAACGGGACAGACAATGCCTGGAGCGCTCCAGCTGCAATCACAGTGGTGTAGCCATTGGGTGGCCCTCCAGAAGATGCTGTGCACTTCAGACACTATTTTGCATCCTGAGCTGTGGTCATAACCCTCCCGTTTGAGCCCTGACTCATGTGTCTCTTGTTGACACTGCTAAAGCCCAGAACTTGCATTTGGACATTTCTAGCTGGCGTGCTGATGTCTGACTTCTTGTTCCCAAGTATTGGACTTAATAATGAGAGCAAGCACCAGACTAGGCACCTGCACTTCACTTTTGCTGAGCATTTGAATCTCATTGTAAGTTGTGGAGAAAGAAATATTAAATCAGTCTGAAAAGCATCTGATCAGATATCCCTGGAGTTTTGCTTTCTGAAATGTACATGTGGTTACAAAGAATATTTTAATTATGTACTGAATTAGGAAACAATGGTTGAGGTTTGGCTCACCCAGCTGGTTTAGAAGCAGTGCCCTTAGTAACATGGGACCTTAAGCAAGACTTTTAGGGTCAGATTTTTAAAGCATTTTGGTCTTCTACAGGTAACAATAAAAGCCAGAGGGCCATCTGGGATTTTTGAAGTCTCCTGATTCACACTGAAATGAATGTGATGTTTAAGATTTAGGTCTTTAAGACTTGATTCAAAACCAGGGGGAGTCATGCTATTGACTGGGGTGAGTTGTGTGCTAGACACTTTCTCCCTTTTGAGCTTCATTTTCTCATCTATAAAATAAGAATAATTAACCTGCCTTTCATCCACCTTGGGATCTTTTGTCTGTTTTGGCTGTGATCCCATAAGAAACATTTGGGACAAAGAATGACTTAAATATATGCCTAATGACCTATTGAACCGGAGGGAATAAGGTGTCTAAAACACAAAAGCCAGGCTATCCATTAGACGCTCATAGAAATAAGATGACCTTCAGAAAAAACAGCAATATTTAAACCAGCAATAGAAAAAGTGAAGATCAACTCAAAAACCTTAACGGAAATTCACATTATTTCTCTTTTTTTGGCAGCTGCTGCATCTGATGTTATTGCATTTCATTAGCAGGATTACGGATATCATTTCCGATGAGTAACATAATAAAAGAAAAGGCAGCGAATCTATTGAGATGTAGCTTGAAGCAGAACTGGCCCTCTCTGCTCTCTGGGATATTGTTCCCAGCTGAGATTTACAGGGCTCTAACAATGCATCACAAATGACATCGTATGTAAACAATCGGAGAACAAATGTGAGATGCTATTTAAATGCCTCATTAAGAAAAGGAAATTTCATAGCTAGATTCTTTGCTTTTCTTGTCTTTGCAGTAGATTTAATTGACAGATCTAGATGAGAAACAACAAAATTTGTTTATCAGAATTGCCTATTATTAGTTACAATGTGTTTTATATTAGTGCCTGTGGCTCAACTGAGAAAAGGACAGTGCAAGGCCCTATAGAAATAATCCAGGCCCTAGGGAATATCTAGTCTCAGGTGAAATGAAGAATGAAAGCCTACTGAACTGTTAATAGAAGATGCCACAGCAGTTTGGGTTTTTAAATAGCTCCTACATCAATTTAAACTCAGGTATTACATTTTTATCTGAAGAACAGATAGACTTCCAGTGTTAACCTGGTGTTCACCACCAGATTCATGTGGGCTTAATGTTCATTCAAGGAATTCAAGATACTAAAAGCCACAGTGGGTCTTCATGATTGTGAAAAGAATGTCACGTCCATTAATAAGGCAGATGCCTGTTGATTACAGCAGAGTCAAGATCACTTCAGGCCTTTAAACTTGCTCTGCATCTACATCAGGTTTTTCATAGGAGTCCCTGTGCTTTTGGACAGCAGAGTTGAGCAGATGGCTTTACAGAAAAATCCAACAGTTTCTCTTAGGAGGAGCTGCATGGAATGGGTCTGCATGAAATGTCCCAGGGACTTCTTGTGAAACAGAGCCAACAGGCACTGGATAACAAACAACGAAGTGTATCTCCCATGCCAGAATGAGAGGAACCTACCTCCTTCTTGGAAAACTCCAGGAGAGCACGAGAAAAAAAAAAAGACAAGGCCCATGGAGTCACCTCTGCTAGACAGGTTAGAGAAGAGGCAGCAGCTTGAGCTGCTCAGTTCAGGCTTTCCCCCAGGTCTTCTCTGCCTCATGGCTTCCCTGGCTGTGCTTCTACAGCCCCCGGCTTCCACAGGGCCAAGAGGAGGTGTGACATAACCAGTACCTGCAATTTTGGGGGTAGGGTCAAGAGCAAGGGAGGCTGTTCAGACCTGAATGTGAAGGACGTCATCCTGTGATGGTGACTTGTTTTGCATTTGTTTACATGCTTTCTCTCATATTTGTAACCGGTTTATTTTTTTTCCTGTTTGGGCATGGGGGGAGAGAAATCCTAAGAACAACCAAAATAAGAGATCTTTCAAAACTTGATATTTGCCACTGTTCCAAGTTAATGAAAGCAATACATCAAAGACAAGAAGCTGAACAAATGATTCACAATAAAAATAATGTAGTAGAGGGGAGTTCTGCCTCTTTCTAAATTGTCCCCAAATTGCAATGATATTGAATATATTTGCTGTTGGAAATGATTCACCATTGAAATAATCGATGTGCAAGTTATACTGGATCTGCAGCTCGTTCACAAGCTGTGCTGTAAAATGTGGGCTGGCCTTGCCCACTGTCTGGCTCTCATTGCTGCTAATGGATGTTAGGTGCCTTTGCGCATCTACCACTGTATTCCAGCCTTGCATTTAGTTATTTCCAATCCCCAAACCATGCCATACCACCAACATTAGATTGAAATTAATTCCTATCCCCACAAATTAGTCTCAAAGTTTTCAATGAAGGACCCAAATACCTCATCTCATATCTGGGGAAACAGAGGCACAAGCACATCTGGATCCCTCAAAAGACTCTGGAAAGGGAAGCCAGTCTCTGAGGCTATGTGATATTTCACTTACTACCTTCCCTTTCAAATTATTTTCATCTCTTTTTTGAATGTCTGAAAAAAAGCAAACATATACACAAGTAGATGGGGCCTCTGAAAGTGTGGAAAGCTTAGCACCTAGCTAAGAGCAGATGGGGACTTGTTTGGAATATGCTTCAGGAGAGCAATCTAGTTTTTCCTGGAGATAACCCCAGTATCCATTAGGTAAGAGCAGTGGTTGCTGTACTCCCACATAGAAATCTGACAAGAAGTCATTTAGTTTGACCGTTGCCAAAGACTGTCTTAATTTACGCTGAGATGACTGCGTGGTGGCAACTTTGTTGAAGGAACATTTCTGATCCCTAAGAAAATAACACTGTTCTTGAGGTTTTGAAGATCTGTTATAAACCTTCCATTTCAAACTGAGTAGCTGTGTGAGTCCAAACACACTGGATTCAGTACTGTCTAGATGGCCTTGACATGAGGCAACCTTTGAATGTGATGAAGTATAGCCACATTTCCTGTGTGATCCGAACAAGATTTACCACATAAAGATGCAGGCGTTTGAGCCCAGGGGAAATGTGAGTGTTTCTGTGTATAGAATCATAGAATTATGGAATCATAGAATTGTTTAGGCTGGAAAAGACCTTTAAGATCATAAGTCCAACCGTTAACCTAGCACTGCTAAGTCCACCACTAAACCATGTCCCTAAGCACCACATCTACACATCTTTTAAATACCTCCAGGGATGGGGACTCAACCACCTCCCTGGGCAGCCTCTTCCAGGGCCTGACTACTCTTTCAGTGAAGAAGTTTTTCCTAATATCCAATCTAAACCTCCCCTGGTGCAACTTGAGGCCATTTCCTCTTGTCCTATCACTTGTTACTAGGGAGAAGAGACCAACCCCCACCTGGCTACAACCCTCTTTCAGGTAGTTGTAGAGAGCAATAAGGTCTCCCCTCAGCCTCCTCTTCTCCAGGCTAAACAACCCCAGCTCCCTCAGCCGCTCCTCATAAGACTTGTGCTCTAGACCCTTCACCAGCTTCAGTGCCCTTCTCTGGACACGTTCCAGCACCTCAATGTCCTTCTTGTAGTGAGGGGCCCAAAACTGAACACAGTACTCGAGGTGCAGCCTCACCAGTGCCGAGTACAGGGGGACGATCACTTCCCTAGTCCTCCTGGCCCCACTATTTCTGATATGAGCCAGGATGCTATTGGCCTTCTTGGCCACCTGGGTACACTGCCGGCTCATATTCAGCTGGCTGTCAGTCAACATCCCCAGGTCCTTTTCTTCCAGGCAGCTTTCTGCCCAAGTGCAGGACCTGACACTGAGCCTTGTTGAACCTCATGCAGTTGGCCTCGGCCCATCGATCCAGCCTGTCCAGATCCCTCTGTAGGGCCTTCCTACCCTCCAGCAGATCAACACTCCTGCCCGACTTGGTGTCATCTGCAAACTTATTGAGGGTGCACTCAGTCCCCTCGTCCAGAGCATTGATAAAGATATTAAACAGAACTGGCCCCAATACTGAGCCCTGGGGAACACCACTTGTGACCGGCCACCAGCAGGATTTGTCTCCATTCACCAAAAGTCTTTGGGCCTGGCAATCCAGCCAGTTTTTTACCCAGCGAAGCGTACGCCCATCTAAGCCATGAGCAGCCAGTTTCTCCAGGAGAATGCGGTGGGAAATGGTGTCAAAGGCCTTATTAAAGTCCAGGTAGACAACATCCACAGCCTTCCTCTCATCCACTCAGTGGGTCACCTTGTCATAGAAGGAGATCAGGCTGGTCAAGCAGGATCTGCCTTTCATAAACCCATGCTGACTGGTCCTGATCCCCTGGTTGTCCCGTACATGCTGCGTGATGGCACTCAGGATGATCTGCTCCATGACCTTCCCCGGCACCAAGGTCAGGCTGACAGGCCTGTAGTTCCCTGGATCCTCCTTCCAGCCCTTCTTGTAGATGGGTGTCACATTTGCTAACCTCCAGTCCACTGGGACTTCCCCGGTTAGCCAGGACTGCTGATAAAGATTGAAAGTGGCTTGGTGAGCACTTCCGCCAGCTCCCTTAGTACCCTTGGGTGGATCCAAGGTGGTGTAGATGCACTTCAGTTGGGCTATTGATCCCGCCACCTTTTTGGGGTGGAACCAGTTTCTCCCAAGCTCTAATTCCTACATGACCATTCTCAGGCACTTCTGTGGTTTCTAACACATCAACAACCCTTGTGTCTTTGCTGCTGCATGGCTCTCCATCCCCTGCCCCCACTGAGATGGCAGACCAAAGATTCTCACTAGCACACTATCCCTCAAACATTGGCGTTCCCTGCCCCGGCTTATCTCTAGTGAGCCTGGTTTTATCCCTTTCCCCTTCAATTCTAGTTTAAAGCTCTTTCAGTGAGCCCTGCTAACTCCTGTCCAAGGATCCTTTTCCCCCTTTGAGGCAGGTGTATCCCGTCTGTCACCAGCAAGCCTGGTATCGTGTAGACTGACCCATGATCAAAAAACCCCAAAATTTTGCCTGTGACACCAGGCTTGGAGCCACATATTGATCTGCTGGCTCTTCCCGTGTCTTCCCTCATCATTCCCTGCAACTGGAAGGACACAGGAGAACACTACTTGTGCTCCTGATCCCTTAACCAGTCATCCCGAGGCCCTGAAGTCTCTCTTGTTTGCCCTTGGACTTCTAGTTGCAACTTCATCGCTGCCTACCTGAAAAATCAATAATGGATAATAATCTGAGGGCTGTACCAGGGTAGGAAGTTTTCTCTTCATACTTTGCTCCATTTTGTTTTTAGATAAACTTTTTAATTATTTAGCATACACCTTGGAAAGTCTTAACTTTTGCTTCACCTCTTTTGTTGTTGCTGTTGTGATGACATATATTGGATGTGGGTTTAAGGCTGCAATCTAGACACTACCCTGTTTTCAATGCACACTTACATTTTGACTTGTTTTTTGCGTAATATAGCTCACACTTTTGATTTCCCATCAAAATTAATATACGAGGTACCATGTTTTCCAATCAAGATTTCCAGCTCAGAAAGCTAAGTCATGCCTAGCATCGGTTAACCAGCCTGCCAACCAGAAGTTACCAAAACTTCAGACAAAGAAAAGAAAGTTTATAGTCTAAATTATTCCATAAATGTGGTTAGAAAGAAAATCTGGAGGTAGAAAAAGTAAAAAGAGAACGACATGGACAATCAGAGGCTGAAGAAGAACAAGCAAGCCAGTCACTGAACACAAGACTAGCTTTTTTTGTGGGTTTGAAATATACAACCTCACTTTCTCCATGAACAACTCTGAATTCTGAAACAAAAGCCATGTTTCTACAGCATCAAAAATATTTTTGAAAACTTTCAACTAATTCTGCCTGCAAATAAGAAGGCCAGCTCCAAAAATTATTCCGAATGGCACAGGAGTAGAACAAACAAAAGGTTATGCCAGTGATTGATTTGCTTTGAGGAACATATGTTACTCTGCTTTAAATACATACTAATGGGAAGGCGATTTTTTTTTTTTTTTGGTCTGCCATTAGAGCACAAGTTCAGAGTTCACAAACAGCTTAGATGAGTTGTTGCTATAGCATTTACAGGGGAAAATCAGTAGAGGTGTTCAAAGGCCATTAAGTGTTTGCTGTATAGATTGGGACGAAACATCATCCCTCGAGTATGAGAATGAACATACTCACCAAGCAATATCACCATGATCAAGTCCCTCATGGGCTGTGTCTGTATAACTGCAGAAAAGCAGTTTGCTGATCAGTTTTAAGCATGTTACACTTCTTTCTACATGGCCGCCTTGTGGCTGATGTGCAGACAGCCTGCCTGGCCTCATTTCCTGCTGGAAGACCGTGGGATGGTGGGTCCTGTGCTCTCCCTGTGGGCTAGAGCATCACTCACAGTGTGCACAGGTGACGATCTGGAATCAACCATGTTTGCTGTGTATCCTCACAATGTCTCTATTCACTGGAAAGGTACTATAGCCTCGTTTCATGTCAGGGGAACTGCAGTATGCAGAGGGAAAATTATTTACCCTTTGTTGTAGAGCTGAGATGGGACGAACAGTTTCCCAAGCCTTGTGGCAGTGCTTCTGAGGCACTGAAGCCTCTACTCAACCTAATTAAGGTGGTGGGATGGGGGAATTAAACCAGCCCAAATAAAGTCCTTCCAGGAAGGATATGGGAACATGACTGAGCCTCTGGCTCACATGCTGGTGTCTGATCTGCTGCCAAAGCAGGGCAGATCTATGCTGCCTTTTCCTCATCGCTCATGGAGAAACTACAATTTAGCCCCCTTATTAGTGGGGATTAATTTTCAGTGTGGTGAATTTACCAATGAATTTATGAGAAGTTAATTTGCACTAAGGAAGAAATCATGTCAGTTCAAATGCGTTCAGTTAATTGTTGATGGCATTGGTGTGGCCATTAGATAGAAAAAACGCGTTGCTATTTTGGGGTTAGCAAGGGAATACATCCTGATTAGATTAAAGGCTGGAGAAAGCGCTATCCCCTGGACAGTCAAATATTGAAAGAAAATTATACTTCATTAGCATATTTTATTAGCTAATTGATTAAGGAATGCTTTTAAAGAAACACAGATAGAGTCTGGGATATGACTCTCCTCTGCCCAGTACATCCGAGGGGGAGGTGCAAATGAGCTTTTGAGCCATCTTTGCTGTATCAGCTGTGATTGTTGGACCACCACGTACTTTCTCATGCTGGAATGTAAATCAGCAGGGCCCCAAGCCTGCTGCAACCTGCACCGGCACCGTACCGCATTCAGACAGCACGCCAGCAGCGCGGGATAAAGCAGCGACCTCGCCAGTTCTCTCCTCTCTGCCCCTCGGGCAGCGCTGTGGAGACCCGCGGCCTAAATGTACTTAGCAGTCGTGCTGATTGCGGCAGCATCCAAACAAGAGCCTTTGGAAGTGAGGAGGCAATGACCTGTGTTATCAGTGTTCTGAAGCACAGCGTATCGCACATCATCTTCACTGCAAGGCACAGCACTTCTTGTTCTCTCAGAACCTGGCACAGGTTGAACGGAACATGAACAAAGGTTTTAAAAGAAACAATGTTTTAAAACAGGCCTTTACATCTTATTGCTCCTGTTTTCTGAGACCATGAGGATGGTCGGATACCTGTGTTTAAATGCTCTGCTTTGTTGCCTATGAAACCCTTGGCTGGGTTGGCTACTGCCACACCAGTAAAGGTATTTGAGCAGTTAAGGATTCAGAGAGACAGCAACCGATTTCATAAACCATCAAATATTAAGCTGCGTTTTTAAAAATCCCATGTTAGAATATGGACAGGCAGATAGAGAAGGAAGGATATTTTTAGTCCCTGAAACACATATTTAGTTTGGCAAAGGTGTGTTCCTTAACATGCAGTTTCTCATGTTTGGGTCACCCTTTGTATGAAGGCTTCACTGATAGAGTTTATATTTAGGAAGATAATCCTGCTTGAATTCTCACATCCCCCGATACCTCAACAATTATCGTTGTTACCCTTTTGGAACTCGTAGAGACAGGAGAATCAAAGACAAATATAACTGCCAGAATACAGATCCCCAGTTGGCATAACTTACTCATCTCTCTTTTAATTGGGGTTGGCGTTTCAGAGCCAGAACACAACTGTCCGCAAATATGAAGCAAACTCAGTGCTATTTTAGTGCGTGGATCGCAGGACACAGTCCTCCCTGGGGGTCTCTGGTCAAAAGGCTCCCCAAACCCATTACGGAGAGTCCAGCTTCACTGACCAACGTGCCCACCACCACCGCGCAGTGACAGTGCACGTCTCTGTGCGGTGACTGTGTGTCACACAGGCAGTAAAGGCAGCATGAAGCCCACGGGAGGGGAGCCAGCCCTGCAGGCACGCTGCTCCAGGCCAGGCAGAGTGCGTGCATCACGCTGCTGCAGCCCGACACACTTGCGGCCCGACTGCTGTGCCCTGCTGCAGTGCGATGCATTCAGCACCACCTCACCCCTTTGCACTGATTAAGGGCAGTCCCTTACGGGAACGTTGCTTCAAGCTCCAGGCTTGTCAGAGTATCTATTTCCTTGTTTCTCTGTATTCTGCTCTATGGTTGTTATTAATGAAATAAAAAGTGAGCCTCATTCCCTTCCCTTGCCCACGCACATTAATTTAAATGCAAATCCACACAGAAAGATCAAAATTAATTACACTTTCTGCAGCAGGCTACACGGAAAATTGAAATGCACAGGGCTGGCTTTTCTTCTTCCTTTACTCTTTTTTTTTTTTTTTGAGATGGAAAGGAGAAACAATGTAGCAAAAATATTAAAATACGCATCTAAATGTTGCATACTTGCTTGCTTAGTTTCTGATGCTTTTTGCTTGTCTAAATTTCCACAGTTGCTTTCAGTGTCAAGCTGTTTCAGAAGGAAAATAGAAAGCTTAATCTGCTAGTGACGTAAATTGACCTCTAAATGACAAATAATATTCTGTTTAGCAGTAATAACAATCGATCTTCATTAAGAAAAACTATGCTGACTCTTAAGAAATTTATCCGTTATTGCTCGATCAGA